>NC_071257.1:13211180-13461180 GCF_023375685.1 Ictalurus furcatus | reverse complement strand
TTCTCTCTCTATCTGTCTGTCTCTCTCTGTCTATCTATCTATAAATAACAGATTTTTTATTTATTTAAAAACACCACCACTTGTGCTTAAAATGTGTGGATGCTGTGGCAAACGCTGGGTCTACCTACAACCTCTGTCCCACAGGCTTTACAGTGAACGCAGTCATTGAGCCATTTTTATAGCAGAGCCACTCGATGTCTTTCAGGCACTCTCTCTCCGGAAACTGTAAGCCTTCTTTTCTGCTGGTGGATCCACATTCACCACATGATCGCCATCACCAACTCCAGGAGTTACATTATCTGTAACTTCAGGCGACTTATAAAAGAAATGTGTTCTTTTAATCTTCTCTCTTTAGCTCCCTGTCACGTGACACCGAAGCGCAGTGGAAGGGAGTGATTGACGGCTAATAGTAACCAATCTAAGATCTGCATTAAAGTTAAGAACGTAAACACGAAGTTTAATTGCTTATGTAACAGCAGGCACATGCTGTGCAGCAATTAGCTGATGTTTTGTAGAGAAATGAAAACAGGTCGTACCACAACAATTATTTGCACTCGTACAAATGCTCCCAAATATATTTGGAGGTCGCACAGATTCAATTTCAGGAGCATACATGACCAAAATGGCCGCAATTTCGAGCCTCCTGTTGCTGTCAATTAACTTCATTTTCATCCTAATATTGTAGCGAAGGGGTGTCAGACTCATTTTAGGTTGAGGGACGGATTGGAAAAAATATCCCTTTGTGCGGGCTGACTTAGCTTTTGTTAAACTTTAGTGTGCTGACAATTACATTATTAACCATACAATACGTTATTTCCAAGAAAACTAGAAAAACTCAGCTCTTAAGTGAAAAATGCGTTTACCTACTTTAATAAGTCCTCTGAAAACTATCATTTTCATCATGTCCAATTAATGGCAGTCAAAACCATTTACTTTCCTTTGCATATTCTTTCAACACTAGTAATGAGTACAGTCTAAGAAAAGAAAATGCTACAGTTTGCATTTGCAGTGCATTATGTAATATTTATTAATGTTGTTTGAAGCCATGAAACACATATTGTTGTTAAATCTTGCTTCCTGACACGCATTTTCTTCAACCAATGCATCATCAACAGCGACCAGTTTTTGGGAATTTTCATGTCGTTTAGATGTCTGTTGTTTCCATCATTGGAACCAGCTCAACAAATTCTTTGGCGACGGTCAAAGATCCATAAACACCATGAATAAATGCTCCTAATTGAGCTACATCACTTACGGGCTCTCATCGAGTGCTGTAGAGAACGCAACGAATGACTTCACTTTGTCTTTTAGTTGACCGCTCATTGCTCTCAGCCACAGTATTTCTTGAAAAGGTAATATTGGCAAAAGCCTGTCTCTTCTCAGGACACACAGACTCTGCTGCCTTTTCCATGCACTTCTTGACAAATTCTCCATGTGGAAACAGTTTCGCCAATTTTTTTAATTGGCAATCAGATAGCTGGCCTTTATGGCTCAATCAGTCCCTGCTGTATTTATTTATTTTTTTAAATTATTATTTATTTTTTAAATATGAATCTGGTGTACTTATTATATTTATCCGCGTGCGTCTCATCGTGTCATTGAATATTGTACTGTTTTGCCACAGGTTGTGAGCAGATTAAACAGACCGGTCGGCCGTTGACCTCACGGAAGAAAAACCTTTCTATCCGTTTCTCCTGAAATATCTGCCCTTCGAGGTTAATTTATCTTTTTTTGGTCATGTTCATGATCACAAGTAGCTTGCCGCACAAGCATCAGTTATAAGCAGCTATCATCAATAATGTGCTCGAGATTTTGGTGCCACTTTATAGCACGTGTGTGTTAGGTGTTCCGGGGTGTAATCGCAACATGACTAAACAAGCAATGAGTACTGCTTTAAATTCAAAATAAAATATTGTAGCAAATATGTAATTTTTTTCTATTATTTTCTATTCTTCTTATAAAATATGTATAGTTGACTTCCCTGTTGTAGAGTGACAGTTTTTAATGGGTTACAAACACAAATACTATGATGGGTAAATAATTATGCTTATCACTTTATCGTTAAATCCTTAGTTCATAGTAAAATTTAAAAATGCATGCTTAAAGGCTGAGGTTAGTTTGTTGTGAGAAATGCAGGGGCGGGAAAAATAAACGAACATAGAAATCATAAAAATCCCCCAAGCATGGAGAACTCAGGCTAAGTGTATTTTTAAAGCGGACCTGTTATGCCCCTTTTTACAAGATGTAATACAAGTTTCAGACGTCCCCAGAATGTGTCTGTGAATTTTCAGCTCAAAATACCGCACGGATCATTTTTTATACCATGCTGTAAATGCCTATTTTTGGCTAGGAGGAAAAACATTGTTTTCGTGTGTGTCTCTTTAAATGCAAATGAGCTGTTGCTCCCTGCCCCTTTCCAGATGAGGTCTGTGCCTTTACAGCTCGTGCTTCGGATACTACGGAAAGGTGGGTCAAAGTATACGCTGTTTGCGAGCAGCCAATGAAGACCAGAGGTGGGGTTTTTTGTTTTGTTACAAACCTACATGGGTTTGTACAGGAAGTAAGTCTGGAATTACTAACGACTCATTTCAGCTGTTCAGAATCGGTTCCGTCTTTTGGGAGACAATAACTCCAATTGTCGTGCACTTTAATTTTTGAAACTTTGCAGACTTTTTACATTCACAAACAGCTCTAAAACACTACATGAAAGGTCATAGCTGTAAAACCATAATAGGGGTGCTTTAGTCAGTGCATTATTTTTACCATGGTATTATTAGTATCGAACATCATGAACATAATAAAGTTGCTTTTGATATCAAAGTCAAAAATTCTCTTGTCATGACGACTAGTTTGGACCAAGGTTTGCTCACAGTCTGATGGTGGAGATTTGAAATAAATTTTCATGATACACGTCCTTCAAGAGGACCATGTGGTCTGAGGTAAACTGTGAGATGTTGCACACAGTTCTTGAGGATGGTAACATTGCTGAAACACTACCTGTGCATACCTGAAATAATCTCAGCTGCTGATCTCTCCATCAATGGGTCGCATACTAGGCTGATGTCTGGACATGTACACACGTTGATATTAGGTTAGGGTAAAATCTTTAGTTTGTAACAGCTTGAATGAAGATTACTATTGGTACTGCTAACAGTCTTGTGGGATATTTATTATTATTGAGTCAGGGGAGGAAATCAACATTTTATATTATGCTGTTCCCTAATCACACTGACAATCCTGTTATAATGCTTCAGTCAGCATTGTGGCGGTGTCAAACTTTTTTTGGACATTTGCCATAGTAATGATATGCCAGTGCAAATATGTCAAATATAGGCAGACTTATTTCAGACATGAAAGACGTCTGGCTGCTTGGTGACGGGGAAGAGCTGGCAGCCAATCAGGGAAGAGGGAGAGTTAGAGAGAACATAATAAAAGGATTCAAGAATGATGTAGGTTTAAAAAAAAAAAAAAAAAAATTTGTTTTAGTTATGTATAAGCTTGTTTTGTTCCTGAACAGTTAGGCCATTTATTTGCGCTTTCTAATTTGGTTAGTGAGAAGCGCTAATCCGTTCACACCCCTGTTCATCTCTCTACACTGGCTTCCGGTAGACACCCATATCAAATTCAAGGCCTTGATGCTCACGTACAAGACGTTATCTGGAACAGCACCACCCTACCTCAACTCTCGCCTGAAGGCTTCTGTTCCCTCTCTCGTTCGGTTAACGACCGACGCTTAGTAGTTCCTACTCAACGTGGCTCAAGGTACATTTCCAGAACCTTCACACTAACTGTCCCTCAGTGGTGGAATGAACGTCCAACCTCAATCCAGACCGCAGAATCTGTCAGCATCTTCAAAAAAACAGCTAAAGACCCACCTCTTCCGTGAACACATAATTAACCCCTAAAATGCCTACCCCACATTATCCTAAAAAAATACACCTACTCTGGCTCTTAGACCTCTACTCTGCACACTTTTCTTCTGTAGAACTCAATTATAGATCTTGTATGGTAGCACTACTTGTATTGTTCTCCGCTTGACATATCGCTTTGCTTGTATTTCCTCATTTGTAAGTTGCTTTGGATAAAAGCATCTGCTAAATGAATAAATGTAAATTATAGTAAGCTGTTTTATCATTATTGTGGAATTTATATTGTTACCCCAATTGGTGGGTACCTAGTTGCATTGGGAATGCTTCTGTACTTTTGTACTTCAAACTTGGCTATACCACCATTAAGTGTTGCATCCAGTGATCTGTCTTTTTGTAGCTAGAGTTATTAGGCTAGCTTACTGGCAGAGAGGCACGTAGCCTTATGGAAAGCCTCAATGTTCGTCTCATGGACCAGAGCGAGCAACTGCGAGATTACAGTGGCACAACTTTTCTCTTTCAACTGGCACTTGTGTTCTTGCTCACTAGCTAACTTTGTGACTGGATTGTGCTCTGGACTCTCTGGAAATTTCATTGAATGTGTTTTGACTTGGCATGCTAAGGCGTAAGAATAAATCACACGGCGGCGAAGAGTGCAGCACAACCCGTGTTAAGAAATGTTCTTCCATGACTAGCTTGCTAGTTTTACATCCAGTAGCTTAACCATTAACTAAATAACATTCCTTATCAGTTCGTCAATAAATACATTTTAAAATTCGAAGCTAATTTACGTTATGGCTGGGTTAGCAAAATTTTGTTTAACATGTAGCTTTAGCTACTAATTGTTACGCTGTTGTGGAATTTTCACTCGTTTTCCAGTAAAAATAAGCTTTCTCTCACAATAGTTGCTTCATTTTCCTTCATTTTTGTCAGTACACTTTTTGTTTCCTGTTTACTATTGAGTAAAAGGTCCAACACGCTTTGTAAAGATGTTCTCAGAAAACACCTGGCCTGTCACATTGACACAGGTGCAGATGCAGGACACTTGGCTCCGTAATGGAGAAACACGTGCAGACCACATAATGATCACACTTTTATTTTTTGCCATTTTTGTGAGCTTTTAACAGCCATTTCTTGTCCGTGTTTGACAAGTCATCGTGTCGCTTCATTTCTAGTATGCGGGTTTCTCCCCGTTCACATGGATACGACTGGGGGGAAAAAATAGTCTGGGAGCATTGCCAAGATGGCCGTAGAGTGGACAGACTTTTCTAGAACGGTGTTGTTGGCGTTCTGACATTAGGGCAAAGCTGTATACGGCTACAACACTCTGGAACCTTTTTAAGATATCTTTAACTCTGTTAGGCCAATGTCTGAAAGTGGAATTTTAGGCTATATCAGTTATGTAGCATTTGGTTTCCTTCAGTAAAAACTGTTTGATTATGTAACACACACTGTTTTTTGTTTCTGATTTCTTATACGTTTGTTGGTTATTATTTATTCCCTTGTTAACAATAATCCTTAGACAGTGCAAATATGCTGAAATATGATCGTGCCAACAAGCAATCTCCTTGCATGCTGTGGTACCGTGGCTGTTTTCTCTCAAAGTTTGAGAAATGTGAGTGCAAACAGAGGAAATTCACTGTTTTGCTAGAATGCGAAAGTCTTTACACCATCTACGGTTTTGTAAGACCGTTAATGTTGTCCCAGCCCGTTTAGATTTAAATGGATCTGGTACACTTCTTTTGTGACTCATGTTCTGGATCTATCTAAATGTCTTTGTGCAGAATACGTCATTCGGTTTAAAGTGTCAGTGATGCACATTGTGTTCTCCAGAAACCCTCACACCTCATTTTTGACCCTTACAGCATAGCAGCACAGCACACTCAAAACACAGACTTGCCAACATCTTCGGCATAGCTGTAGAAATTACTGAGTTCTGAGTCCTTACTACGGAGACACGGGAGCTTGCACTTTTGGTTTGTCCGGTAGAAAAGCCAGTTCATTGAAAGGGAAAGGACACGGGACGTGGGAGAGGAATGTGCTTCTCTTTATCATGGAGAACTTTGACTTGTGAATTCATGAACCTTGCTGTTATGAGCCATTAGAAAACAAGGCCTGTTTGGATGGTGAAACACAGAGGAGCTGCTTGTTATTAAATATTTTCTAAATAAAAAGAGTCTTGCAGGAGTGAGTCTTTACACCCGGAAATGAGTCAGCATTTTTTTAATGAGTCTTTATTGATCCCATATACATTACAGCAGAGTGAAATTCTTTCCTCACATACCCCAGCATGTTTGGAAGTTGTGGTTAGCGTGCAGGGTCAGCCATGATACAGTGCCCCTGGAGCATAGAGGGTTAAGGGCCTTGCTCAAGGGCCCAACAGTAGCAGCCTGGCAGTGCTGGGGCTTGAACCCCCGAACTTCCGATCAGTAACCTAGAGCCTTAACTGCCAAGCCAACACTGCCCTTGTGCTGTTTTAGCACTTCCGATTCCATCGTCCCGGAGTCACTGCGGGTTTTTTTTTAATGGGTTTTTGGTTAAATGCCTGAAATGAGGTCTGTGGTTAACACAAGCTCATGATATTTTAACATTTTATTCTGTGACGTAAAATACATCCGCAATATCACGCTTGTGCTTGCTTATTTATTTATTTATTTATATTAAGCTTTTACGCGTCTTGAAAAAGGCGGTTGCTTACAAATGGCTAATCGGTACTACAGAGGTTGTTGAACAGGAAAACTCCTCGATTACATCCTCGTTGTGTTTATACTCGCGCTCTTACAAACGATTCCAGCTCAAACTTTCCAACTTGTAGATTTATCATTTTTTATATTTTCCAGTATTTGTAGCGCCTTTTTTCAAATTCTCTCGGAAGCGTTGTCGTTCGTTTATAGCCTACCTTTAGCGGTTTACTTCTGCTGATTTTGTATTTTGGCTTCAAAATTCATAAAAGCTGTGTTCATTTACGAAGATTATTGTGACGAACAAAACGTGTAAGAATCATACACTTTTGCTGGTCACGGCAGTAATCCAAATGCCGATGGGAAAATCCTGTTGGCTTTTTGTCGAGGGAACCGGGCTGATGCTAACGTCCGGGTTGGCCTACAAAAATGCGTCATCCCTGCAGCACCCTATTTTCTCGCTCCTTTTCTTAATGTTGCTTAGCGCACAAAAAAAAAAAGGAAAACGATTAGGGATGGGCGATATGGGTTTAAAACTATATAACGATATTTTCTGGTATTTATTGCGATAACGATATCAGTGATGATATAAATATAGTACCGTGCACCACTGTTTTTGGCTACGAGTGACATCTGTGATCTTGAGAGCATCAGAAACACAAACACTGATCTAAAAGTAAAACTGATTTTCTGTAACCAAACCAGTTCCAGATTGTAGAGGTAGCTCCTCGTTTAGCGATAAACTCCTCCTCAGCTTCACGTCCACCTTCCACCGTACTTGTTTTCACTCTGCACGTGAGCTGCGAATGGGTCGCACGTAGAAATACGTCATCAACTAGGCTTTATCGTTATTATCACAGGAAGACTAATTCTTATTGTGGGGAGAATTTCTACCGATATAAGATATCGCCCATCCCTAAAAACGATATGGTGAATATCCGGTGTGACTGTTAGCAGCGTCACGGCACATAGCGTAGATGTGTGTAACTTGATGGTATCACATGCTCTGTTAGTCCTGCGTGTTGCAAATATCAGTTATGTATCAGTTAGAGTTTTAGAGAACCATGGACTCATTTGGTTTATCATCTTTCTTTATGTAGACTTTACGTCATCATTTTCACTTCTTGTTACTGTCAAGTATTTTATGTTCCTATTTTGGCAATTTTGGCAGAGTTAACCGATTTGTTTCATGTTTTTGTTTCATGTCAGTAATAAGTGTAAATACTTTTTTCTTGCCAGAGTCTGTGCACTGCTGATTAAATGTCAGTTTATCATCAGTAAATATTTTCCCTACAGTTGTAGACAGTTTATCATGTGCAGCAACTGATATGGACAGGATATTATTAAATATAAAGTAATCTTATACACGCACCTGCTTGCTTATAAATCTTAAAATTTCAACATATTGCATTTAATCAGTTCAAGCGATACGTTTTCCTCTCGTTTGTGCGGTCAGCATTGAGCCATGCAGGTCCCCAACTTTCCACAAAGGTTTCTGTGGTAAAATTCTGGGGGGTTTTTTTTTCGCTCTGCCCGCTAGAATTTATTGTTGGTTTCGTTTAGTTTTACAGAAACCAAGTTTTGTAATCCTGCTGCGTGAGGTTTAATACGGCGGTCCCAGAGATCACTTGAGTTGCTTTGTCAGTCCTGTACGAACACAGCAAGTCTTTACGGCTTTTAGTGAGGCTCTTTCAGGGCGGATTTTATTTATTTATTTATTTATTTATTTATTTATTTATTAAGAGAACACGGATGGATTTTGCCAGGAATTCTTGTCCATAAGATGGAAAATATTGGAGATCTTTTTAGTAAGATTCGAAACATTGGTAATGTTCTGTCCTCAGTGGCTTTGTGTCTGAGCAGCACAACACGTTTGAGAAGCTCAGGCAGCTCTGCAGAGGCAGTTGGATTGTCAGGCGCATGGTGTGTTGATTTTTCGGTACGTACACCCACTCCATGGTTTCAGAGCCAAGAACCTCAACATGTTTATTTCACTCTGAGCTTTTCAGTTTGGCGTTAATAGAATACCGTCTGTTGGGGAAGCGAGTCTAATCCTTATATATACATGTCCGATGCGGTTTCAGCTCAGTGTGGGAGGTTCAGGTTGGCCATGTGTAGAAGGCATTTCTTGTCATTGTCATTATGCTCATTAAACTCTGAAAACACAAGGGATGCTTAAATAAAATTAAGAGCATGCTGGACCTTTTTCCGAAGTTGGTTCAGCAGTGTCTCGAAAGGTATCGAGCTAGACACCAGGGTGAAGATTTAATTATCGCATAATAAGCACAAATGCAGTTTCTAGGATGAAAACTTCTAGTGGCAGTCGAAAATGGATATTATATTTGACCTTTGTATTGAATTCTAACACGATCAAACACTTGCAAAATCATGCTAAAATGTCATGTCTGTTCATATCCACCTTGAGGAGGAGAGGGGGAAGTGTACTCTGGGAACGCACAGTGCTTGTGGCCCAGAGTCGAGCACAGTTTGGTGTTTTCCCTAACATGTTTGATTCAGCTTTGCTTATCCATGTCTGACTTAATCGTTCTGTGTGTAGAACGAGCTTTTTGTTGGACGCTTGTCAGGATGTGCTGAGCGTGACGAGTAATTTGGGAGCGATACAAGACCAGACTTGTTTGCAGAGGCAAGCTCAAACGTTTGCCACAGGTTAGTCTTTATAGTTGTTAGAGCTGTGCTAATACTATGCTTATGATTTTTGCATTGATGCTTGGAACTGTTACTGTATCGTCATACAGTATATTCATGTATTTATTTTCATCTCCATTGCTACTACATCATGCCTATTGATGGTGGTAGCTGTTTAAGGCTAGAAACTCTTAAGCCTTCATTTTCCCTGATTACTAATGTCAGTTATTTTTTTTAAGTCCATTTTTAATGGTTGGGATAGTCCAGACTTGTTCATTGCAGGAGCTTTTATAATTAGTGTGGGTTGCAAGCTGCAAAAGGTTGGGAGCCTTTACCGTGGCGTGACATGGGAAATGCCAAAAAACAAGTCCAAATGTTTAAATCGGCAAAAAAACCCCACAAATGGCAGACAAACCAATCAACATGTGAATGCATAGTGCCGTCACTTTCTGTTATGGTAGATGCTTCAATACCGTGATTTGTTTAGTTCAGTAATGTGATTATAAAAACTACCGCTGTATGTTTGACTTAACGACCATTAAATAAGTTTATGTTAATGTCAGTTAACTATATTTATTAGGGATGCCACCCAAAGGTTTCGGTAAAAAGAAAAGTCAAAAGCCGCACTCTACCTCATTTTCATCCTCTCCAAACCGTTCAGTGAATTCTTGTGCTCTGTGTCATCCTGGATGAGAGCTCTCCCATCAGGATAGAAATGATTCATCGTAAGATAAAGGCGATCAGTTAGTATCACTTTGCATTGATTTTCAATGACTCTTCCTTCTAATGTGATACGTGGACCAAACCACGACCTCAAAATTCCCCCCACTAACCCAACAACTTGGCGAACGAACGGTGTAAACACATACACTGAGCTGCATCGCATCTGAGTCCATTTGATATGGTCTGTTATGCGATGTTTTATTAGTGTGACCTTTCTTTCGCCCTGCAAACTTTCATTTCTGACTGCCCACTCCTCTGCAATATTTTTTGTTTGGTCCCGATACACTCTTTTACGTCAGGGGTTGATCATTCAACTTTGTACTATTCTCTTGGTGTGCACCACACATGCACTCACCTACTTGTCAAAAATATATTGAAAGATGAGTCATCTAGCAATACACACACACAAACCAGTGCCTGTGGTTTTTGCACCATGGAACTCTCATGTGCATTTGTCTTTATGTATGTTGCAATCCTACTTTAATATCTCTCTCTGTCTAGTCGTCAACGTATCGACAGCCATGGAACGTGCCCTTTTGACGACAATTTCTAACCCTATTTACTGCCGTGTTTCCCATGGATCAACATGAAGATGGTAGTTTAATTAGCGTTCTTATTAATCACAGCCAATCGAGTGGTCCTTGTGACTGAAGCACCTGACAACTGTGCCCCAATCACTTTCAAGGCACTCTCTTTCGAGGTCACTTAGATCTTTTCTTCGTGACATTTTGATCCAGAAATCATGTTCAGTTATGCTGCGCAGCATAGTACACCTGCAGTAACCCTGTCTGGAAGCATCTGCATTTCATTTCCGAACCCTGGTCCTGGTCATTAACTGCTTGATGCAGTTATTGCAAGCAATGGATATGCAACCAAATATTGAAGTGTTATTTACTTTAAGTTAGTTCAAGACTCATCTGTTCCTATACTTTTGCTCACCTAAAGAT
Source organism: Ictalurus furcatus (assembly GCF_023375685.1). NCBI lineage: Eukaryota > Metazoa > Chordata > Actinopteri > Siluriformes > Ictaluridae > Ictalurus > Ictalurus furcatus. Next base: position 13,450,317 of record NC_071257.1, on the reverse strand, counting down.
TGGGTGGTCCGATACAAAAGGGTCTATGTTGCATGTTGTTTAACACATCTCGACGTAAATACCAGGAAATAAAAGCTGAAATCCCAAACTTTTGTCTCATGTCCATTTTTGGATCTCAAACCCAAAATGTCTTTGCTGTACAGCACAAACAAAACAGTTGGCCTTGATGTTCCAATAGTTTCGGAAAGGAACGTATATGCTTTGAATAAAATATTGAGAAAAGTAAGGGAGTTTTGTTGTACCTTTAAACTGGTATGTTGCACAATACCGCTTGTTTGTTTATTGTACTGTTTATATATACACGAAGACAATAATTTATTGCTTATACTTCCTTTTAGGTAAATAGTCTACACTCAACAATAGTGCTTATTTGCCTTAGCACACTTATGAGTTTACGTTGTTGTGTTAGCCAAATGTGAATAGATAAATAGTTAAGCCTCGTGCTGCACACTGTCTAAACTGCTTGAGATAGCATGGGTGAATCTTTAAGGTGTTTCATTTTCTTTTAGAAGAAAGGTACAAGTTGTGAGAACAGAGCACTGCTCTTACCTGTCTCAGTGTTGTCTACTTTAATGCTTTACAATGGTAAACTAGTCTGCATGTTTCAATCACTTGCTCATCCTTTTTTTTTTTTTTTTTGTCCTAGCCGGCGGTGAGAGTCATGGGGGCGTTCCTAGACAAGCCCAAGACGGAGAAGCACAATGCACACGGTGAGGGAAATGGCCTGCGCTACGGCCTGAGCAGCATGCAAGGATGGCGTGTGGAAATGGAGGATGCACATACAGCCACTGTGGGTTTACCACATGGCCTTGACGACTGGTCCTTTTTTGCTGTGTATGATGGGCATGCAGGCTCACGTGTGGCCAACTACTGCTCCAAGCACCTGCTGGAGCACATCGTGGCAGCTGCGCCGGCCGGCGAGCTAGGCCGCAGTGTGGAGGCGGTGAAGAGCGGCGTGCGTGCTGGCTTCCTGCGCATCGACGAGCACATGCGTGGCTTCGCAGACCCGCGCAACGGCCTCGATCGCAGCGGCTCCACAGCCGTGGCGGTACTGCTTTCACCTGAGCATATGTACTTCATCAATTGTGGTGACTCGCGTGCGCTGCTTTGTCGTGATGCACGTGTTCGCTTCTCCACACTCGACCACAAGCCATGTGACCCACGCGAGAAGGAGCGCATCCAGAACGCTGGCGGGTCTGTCATGATCCAGCGTGTGAATGGCTCTCTGGCCGTGTCGCGCGCTCTGGGCGACTATGACTACAAGTGTGTGGAGGGCAAGGGCCCCACCGAGCAGCTGGTTTCCCCTGAGCCTGAGGTATTTGAGATTCCCCGTGTGCCAGATGAGGACGAGTTTGTGGTGCTGGCCTGTGATGGTATATGGGACGTGATGAGTAATGAGGAGCTGTGTGCCTTTGTGCGTGCCAGGCTGGAGGTGTCTGATGACTTGGAAAAAGTGTGCAATGAGGTGGTGGACACGTGCCTGCACAAGGTAGATGAGTTTCTTTCCTGTTTTGGGGAAATTGCTTACCTTATCTTAATCATTGTGTAGTGCTAGGAGTTGTTTTACTACAGTACTTTAGGGTTTTTTTTTTCCTCCTGCCTAATATATCACGTGCTAACGTGTGATTATCTCAGACCATAATTTCAACAGGTTTCCGTTGGCTAAGAAAACAATTATGAAAAAAAACCCACCACCACTTATAATGGAAGCCTAAGGGCAGTAGGCCTGGCAGGCACTAAGAGCGAGATACATATTTTGTGAGATACATATTTCTGTTTGCATGAATTCTCTAGTCAGAGGTATTCTTTATAATTACTCACTTTTCTTCATTGTTCATCTAAGATTTAAACATATTCTGAACCTTGAAGAAATGAAAAGGCTTGTTCTAGTGTAGTGTAGATTTTTCTCATTATAAAAATGACATAAGCCTAACCGTATCTGGTTTATAGGTAGAAATATGTCAGTCCCCTGTCTCTGCCAAACTCAATTCAGTTCAATTGTATTTGTATAGGGCTTTTAACAATGAACATTGTCCCAAAGCAGCTCTGCAGAAATATATAAATTCAGGATAGAAATTATAAATGTATGAATTTATCCCTTCATAAAATCATGTGTTCTTTGCGACATGACATGGCCGATGACGGTTAAGGCCCATTCACACCAAGAACGATAAGTATAACGATAACTATAATGATAACTATATTAGTGTCCAGACCACCGCACGATATCGTTGTGTTTATTCTAAGCACGCGCTGCAGTTATGTTGTCTGCTGCTTTAAATGCTCGAAGACGGATTCTGATTGGCTGTCAATGTGTTTATTGTTCATCAGCTGGAAAAACATTGTTCTGAAAGCGATTCCAACGATATCATTTCTCTGTGCCATGTTATTCTTTTATATTTAGAACTATATCGTTATAGTTATCGTCCATGGTGTGAATGGGCTTTTAGACTTTTCTCACTATAAATCTCCTCTTGACCTTTTATTAATGAAGATGTATGTGGCCAAAATGGTTTAATTTTAGACTCCTCTGAGCACATCATTCAAGTTCCAGTGACGCTTAATGAAATTCAGCCATTGTTTGTTAGTTTTTTCCTTTTATTCCACCTTTTTTCCCCCTCTTACTCTCTTGAAAGGTGCTTAAAGTTGACTGTACACTACAGATGTGGTAGATTAGGCAGAAAAAAAGTTGGACTATTCTTTTCATGGTCCTATTTTGGAATCTTGTGAGAAAAAGGGATTATGGTGGAATTCTAATAATTTTTTTTGTTGTTCTTCCAGAGTCTTAATAGGAAATTTCAATTTCTCTTCTCCCTACAGGGAAGTCGAGATAACATGAGTGTTGTGTTAGTGTGTTTGCCAAATGCACCCAAAGTGTCAGAAGAGGCAGTGAAGAGAGATGCAGAGTTGGATAAGTTCCTTGAATCTAGTGTGGAAGGTAAGAGAGAGATTTTATTAATTCATTTATTTATTTATTTATTAAACATTTTTTGCTTATATCATGAAACTTGAAGCAAAACAATGCTCATGTCTGTCTGTCCTGAAAGTCAGCTTCTGCTTTGTAATGGTCTCTCTCACTCTCTTAAAGGTTTTTTGTGAATGAACAAGCTGGAGGGCATTTGTACAGAAATTACACTCTACATAGCCAGCTATACATAATAAGTAGTCTAGGGCTCCACAGCTCCTAGGGGGCCCCTAATAATTGTTATCTTATGACCGACTGTATGTCATTAAGTTAAACATGGTCCTAGTGAGGATAGAGTGGGATTGGTTGGGTATTTCATTAAGGTTGTGTCCCAAAATCATACCATCAATACTTTAAAGTTGTATACTATTTAATCATATTATTCAATGCAGTGGTTTGGGACATAGCACATGTTTTTAAAATAAGCGTCTACATCAAAAAGGGAGAAAGAGCTACAAGATATTATTTGGGGTTTTTATTTATTTAAATTGTTTTTTTTTCAATTTATTTATTTTTTACACATTTGGTAGTTATTGCTCTTATTTAGTTGAACAAACTTGGCAGCACCCTGCCGGAGAACACAGCAGACCTGGGAGTTTCTTATCACTCATCGTGCTCATGGTACGAGGCGCTTTAAAAGAAAAGGCAAAACAAACCTCAGAATTCCAGCTTGCTCAATGCCGCTATTGCTCGACATGTGCTCACACAGCCTGAGAGAGAACAGAACAAATATATCAAATATAATTTCAAAATTGAAACTGGATTTAGTCACCTCATAAAGAATGTTGTTGCTGATTAGGATTCTGCAGAAGTGTGGTCAATGTGCGTGTTTTTGACAACAGTACTTTTGCTCTAATGTGTTTAAATTAATCAATTTAGGAGTGAGTATTTTTGTGTATCTTGCTTAGGGCCCCCAAAGGCTTGAGCTGGCGACCAAGTACTGTAGGTTCAGTAGGCTGCTAAAGTAGTGTGTCGTCTCCCCCCAATACATCACAACCCCCCACCCCCTGCTGGTCACTAACCAGAGTAAAAAAACATATCCTATTGACATTTTCAGAGCGTTGTGTAAATATCACTTTGTGTAAATATTGCATGGTGGCACAACACACTGCTAGCGTGCACTACCTGACTTCTGTCACCTGCTTAACTATGTTACACGTTGGCCGAGGATGCATTCCTAACCTCTGTAGAGAACTGTTTTTATTTTAAGGATCCGCATGGAAACAGTGCCTAGCAGTATAGATGACAGCGCAATGCAGCTCTGTCATGCAGCTCTGCTAATTTGTTGAGTGAAAATAAACACACTAGTCAGACTTGTAGAGCATCAGTTATGTGTAATGTGAGAACGCCACAACTCCTAGCCAAAATGTTAGCTAGAGTCTGTACTGCTGTGTTGTTGAGGATCTGTCCTATGTGGTACATCAGAGACAGGATAAAAGAAGGACTATACCTAAATAGATCTGTCCCTGGAAATGTGAGAAATCGTTCATTCCCTTTGGTCTGTATTAATGTACTTAACCTCGTCACATTTCAGTTACACTAGCTTTTTAAGACTAGCTATGTTTCCGCGCAACTCAAGCATGAGACACTGAAACTTTCACTTGCCCAATGGGCCAGCTAATAAATTTATTAATTGTCCGCCCCTGTCTTTTCCAAAAAATTCAATAGCCTGACACTGTTGCTTTAGGTTTTTCCTCTCTTCGCCTACCCTTCCCTTTTCTTTTTTGCATGCTGCACATACTTTGGCAAGCAGATGCGCACTTAACGTAGTTCTGTGGGTTATGTATACTTGAGTTCGAATGTTGGGTCATGGTTGGAGTAACGTTGTGGTAATGTTTGGCTACGTGCTGAGAGGGCCCTAGGGAGTTGTCAGTACTGCTCCTCCAGCTAGGAATGTGCTGGCTGAACATCCATCTGGCAGCAGGCCCAGAGCAGTCCAACTGAGCTGCAGGGCATCCTTCAGTCCCCCTGTCCTTTTTGACTGTGTCCCCACCTCCACACTGGCCTGCACTCCCCAGGATGCTGTCAGCTGTCGTTCACAAAGTTTATACACCGAATGCTTTTACCTCAGGTGCTGTAATACTACTTGTGAAATGTTTTGTGTGAGGGGTTTCTTTATTTCTGGCTGTCCTTTCACTGTTTCTAAACTTATCTGCAGTTTGTTCTAGTGACCAGGGATGGCACATGATTTCAATATTTGTAATTTTGTTTAGCAGCCTTTTAACCTGTCATTTGTTCTCTCTCTCTCTCTCTCTCTCATTCTCTCTCTCTCTCTCTCTCTCTCTCTCTCTCTCTCTCTCTTTCAGAATTCATTGAGAAAGCAGGGGAAGATGGAATTCCTGATCTGGTACATGTCATGAGAAGCCTTGCCACAGAGAATATCCCTAACCTCCCACCAGGGGGAGGCCTTGCCAGCAAGTGAGCATGCATATGCACATATACACACTTATTTATGCAAACGTAGTCAAACACCTAGGAAATCCAGGGAAAGTGCACATTGCATCCATGTAATATACCTACACGGTTAATTGTATTTTTACTTTCCCTTCTACATTCCCTGCATCTTGTTCTTGTTTTCTTCATAGCTTCAATTTTGATCATCAACAAATATTTATTGAGTTGGTCTGAGAAACCTCTAAAGGACAAATCCTTTTAAAACATAAAATTTTCAACACAGTAAGCTTTGAATGGTAGCTATGTTTACACGCACATCAATAATCTAATATTAATCGGAATTATTCGGCAGTATTCAAATTAGTATTGAATCATGTAAACTGCCCAATCCAACTGCCCGACTCAGATCAAGGCGATTATTGTTTCCCCAAATTCCGATTCCCACCCCTGGAATATGTCTGTTTTAATCGGAAATTTGTTGCATGTAAACACCTTATTGAGAAAATCCACTGAAAGGTGATATACACGCATGCTCATTCCGCAAGGTATCGTGGGTGCTAACAGATGTTTAGCTGTAGGCTAGGTATTTAGGAAAGGCAACTCCGGCATACTTACAACAACCCTGTACACAGGAATATTCCGATGCCTGTACGCATATAAACATCTTATTCGGAATATGGCTGCAGCCCGAATGTAGACCTTAAACGGAATTTGATGTGCATGTAAACGTATTCAGTGATGCTCATCTGAAAATGAGTGCCATTTTTGTTCCCATTGCAGGCACAGTGTTATTGAGGCTGTGTATAACCGGCTCAACCCCCAAAGAGAAGACGATGGGGTGAGTGATCTTAATCCTCCCATAATACTCCCAGTAAAACTGTTTGTATCGTACACAACGGTAGTGTATCTGCTGTGCAGCTCTCTACCACTGTATCTGCTTAGTTTTAGTAATCTCATCATGAGACTGTGCTACGGCTCCCTCTCCTGATCCTGCTCTGTCACTCACTCACACGCGCACACACACACACACACACACACACACACACAGGCTGTTCAAAACAGTCCCACAGCTGCAGTGAGCTCATCTCTCTGGGCAACTGCAACAAAGCACAAAGGCTGAGATCACCACACCAAAAAAAAAAAAAAAAACCCACCACCCACACACTGAGCACACGAGGACCCAACAAGGAAAACCTCCTGAAAAAAGTTTTCTACAAACACAACACAGCCAAGTGATGCACTGCTAACATATGCATGACGCGATTGTATTTTTAAGCTGTTTCTGCAAACCCCATATTATGGTTATAAACAGAAACGTAGTCCATAGCTGACAGTCTACTTGAATTAATTATAATGAATACCAAATAATAGGCTTTTATGTTTGTTTCAAAGGCCAAAGTGTTATATTAGTGGTTTTTCACTGTACATTCCAACAGGAGCCAGTGGCACTCTCATCAGTAAAAGAAGTGCCTGTATTTACATTGTACTAAAGCTTATTAAAGATAATCAAAGGACAAAAAAATCCATACAGTGACAAAATGTAAATGATTTTAAGTTCAGCTGTTTTTCAACGAAGATTACATAACAAAATGAACATGGCAAGGATGTCAATGCACAAGGAGCCTCCATAAATTCATGATCCCACAATAATCAAAAAATGAATGAACCTAACTGTACACTGCTTTTGGTTTGTGCTGGCGTGAGTTTTAAGATACGAAATCATAGCTTTTCAACCTTGGTGTTGGGACCCCACGAGGGCTTGTCTGAGGTGCGACCACTTTTACCCACAATTAATAATGGTTTTTACTGCCATTGCAATTCTATGCATGTAAACTTAAGAGAATGTTGGACAGTTATTCCATAAATTATGTTAATCAAAGTGACCCTTTTACTGAACATTGGCTGCATGAGGAGAGGTGCATTCGACACATGCGGAAGCGTGGTTCTACATGCCACCGTTGTAGTTTCAGGCTAGAGACCCTACAAAATACAACATTCCTGCTGTGTTTTGAGGTAAAACCCAGACATCCTGAAAGCTGCCACGGACCGTACAAGTGAAAATCTCATTGGATTAACAACCGTTGTGATTTTATACATTGGTAATATTTGTAACATTTACAGATATTTGGAATTTACTAAACCAGCACAAGAAAGCACAGAACCGAATGCTCCATGCCACAATGCTCACAAAAACATTGTGAAATACAGTACATGGATCTGGCAAAACTCTGAACCCACCCGTTTGCTAGTGCTTATTTGTGAAATGCAGGGTTCAGTGTCCTTGTGCGTGTCCAATCAAAGCAGCAATGTTGGTTGTGTGTAACAGCAGAGATAAGATGCAGTGCGACACACAGGCCCAGCCTATCATTGGACATGATGATTGCAGAATACCTGCATTTGCAGACATGGCCATAATTAGCTATGACGACTTTGAGGCCTGAACCTTCCTAGATTTGGAAGGGTTTTTTTTTTTAACCTCTCATGTGGCCTATCTACAGTTCAATATGGAAACAGCGAGGGCCTGATTACATGGTGGCAAAATGCAGTCTACAGGAGATTTTGTTTTCTTCATTGCCCCCCGGTCCTAAACCACAGTTCCACTTGTATGCTAAAAGGGCAGGTTTTGTGTACAGCAGGAAAAGTAGATGTTCAAGAGGTGTCATGTGTGCAGGTGTGTTTACGTGTGTGACCTGGACTCTTGATCAGTCTGTGTATCTACGGATTGTCTTTCTCATCTACTCCAATTTATTATGTAACATGGCCAGTATTTTACTGGCAGTCGCCTCTGCTTGACTGGGTGTTGGTCAGAGTGCACTATGCTTGTATTCCCTTTGTGTGTCTGTCTCCCCCTTCCTGTGTTCTATTGTTACCACATCAAATTAGAGATACTGAGAGACATAAATTATGTCCAATAGATTAAATTAACCTGGTAAACGTTGTCACACTAGAGCTATGATTAATCATACTTTATAAGAAGTAACCTACACAGTTTTTCACAGTTCATTTTCTCACTCATCACTCATTCTTCTCATCCCACTACTCCATCTGCTGTTTCTGAGTTAATTAGTAAATCTAATTCTACTTCCTGGCAGCCCCCACTGCCATACTTGAGCTGTGCATGTCTGTTATCTCAGTGCGTATTTCCCGCCTCATCAATAGAACATTTAGTACTGGATTTGTCCCTCCAGAACTCAAACCTGCTGCTGTCATTCCAGTTTTAAAACAAGTCTAGCTTGGACCCCTCAGATCTTAAAAACAACCACTCTATTTCTAATCTACCTTTCTTGGCTAAAGTAATGGAGTAAGTGCTTGCTTCAAAGCTACTCTCCTACTTGAGATCTTATAATTTCTTTTGAATGCTTTCAGTCTGGCTTCCATCCGCTTCACAGCACTGAGACTGCACTTGTCGGAGTTTTAAATAATATTTTGATGACCTCCAACACACGTCATCGCTTTTCTGGTCCTCTTAGACTTTAATTCTGCTTTTGATACTATCTCACATAGTATACTTTTTTTGGCTTTCTGCTGTTGGAATTTCTGGCATTGTTTTATCTTGGTTCATTTCTTACCTCTCTGGTCATCAGCACTACATTTCCAGTCGTTAATTTCAATCTACCATTGTTTCTATTTCTCAAGGTGTTCCTCAAGCTTCTGTACTTGGTCCACTGCTTTTCATTTCATCGCCTACATGCTTCCCTTAGGTCGCATTATTCACCACCATGGCCTTAATTTCCGTTGCTATGCTGACAACACTCAACTCTATTAACTCACATCATTCTTTCCCGTTCCCCACAAATTCCTTATCTGAATGCATCAAAGACATTCATTCCTGGATGCCCAGTAATTTTCTCAAACTCAATACTGAAAAAAACCATCGTGTTAGAACATGTGGAGATGCTGCGACTGTCTCTTCTCCCTGATCAGTTAATTGATATAAATAGTGTTCCGGTCAGACCCTGCCCTACGGTCCACAATCTTGGTATTATCTTTGACTCCACACACTCTTTTAACTTGCACATCTTTTCTCTCACAGCTTTCTATCAGCTTCGCAATATTGCTAGACTTCGCCCATTTCTGAATACCACAGATCATGAAACTCTTGTCCATGTCTTCATCAGTTCTTGGCTTGATCATTGTAATGCTCTCTCTTCTGGCATTTCCACTAAAACAATCAATAAATTTCAATACATCCAGTAACCAGGGTTCTCTCTCACTGTAAGAAATCACCACACTTCACTAATGTCCTGCGCAGGTGACACTGGTTACCTGTCTCATATCATATCCAATACAGAGTTCTCCTTATCACTTTCACAGCCTTACATGGTCTAGCCCCCTCATTGCTGATCTCGTCCGTCCTTACAGTCCATCACACTCTCATAGGTCATCTGATACTGGCTTATTACTCATTCCACGTTATAAGCCATCCTCACTCCGTGGTAGGACTTTCTGCACAGTTGCCCCTTCACCTTGCAACTCTGTTCCACAATCCTTCCGTAATCTTACCTCTGTACATGATTCTAAAAACGAACTCAAAACTTCTCTTTACCCAATGTTTCTGTGACTCTTAACTGCGCCGTCGTTTTGTTGAGATTCTGTGTTATTTGTGTCTGCTTTATAATTATAACAGGACCTTGAGTTTGTAGAAAGACGCTATAAAAATAAATAATAATAAAGGATAAACATTGTTATTATTATTATTATTATTTGTGTGTGTAGCTGAATTATTCACTTATTCAACAGCTGTGTAATTACAACATTTTTATAGTTTGCGTCAGGCCACTGAGTGTTCTGTGTTTATTCAGCCTAGGGGTTCTTTGAAATTAGCCAATTACTGTTAGTAATTATTAGTAATTATTATTAATTTTTCTTTACTGACAGTGAAACTTCGAGTCTCAGCGAATTCCAATACTTGTGCAATATTGTTGTCTTTAAAAAGTTTGATGCTTTAAAAAGTATTTTGAAGCACTTCACAGTTAAAATCTTGATATAATGTATTTAAATATATACTTTATATGAAGTGTGTATATAAATATAATAAAATCAATCCTAAAAAAAGGGGGGAAAAAAACCAGTCAAGTCTCTTTGTTTGTAAAAATGTATGTAATATTCCAAAAATACATTTCTTTTCCAATTCCAATCCTTTTGTTACAGGATCTGGTATTCAATGTTTTGTCCAATATCCAATCCGACATTGTCCCGATACCAATACTGAGTGTCTGAAAAGCGCGATTTCTAGCAATCAGATTTTTAAATCAAAATATACAATTCTATGGCACACAGAGGTTGCTGTGTAACCAGTGTTGGCCTAAATTTGCACCTACGCTTCAGCAGTATAGCTGCTTTGCCAGGTGGATGCCATGTTTTTTCTTTTATTCTCAAACACATTTGAATACATATAGACACCTTCTCGAAAACCTATGAAGGCTTTTGCAGTCAAAAACACTGTAGTCTCTTCTAATTTTGTGTTCACTTTTTTGATTAATGCAGCCCTCCTGTTTCATTGGGTAAGTTTAATGACTAATCATTCTTCCTACAGAAGGCTAAAATAGTCATGTATTCTTATAATTACTATGTTGGGTTTTTTTCAAAAATGTACTGCCAGGTGTCATTTTGATCATCCAGAGGTGCTGAAAATAGTGCTGAATATGCATTAATAATATCAGTGAGCAATCCTAACCTGCTCTGAAATTCTTAGCACTGATCAATTTCAATACTTTTAAACTAGAGATGCACTGATACTAAATTTCTCAGCCGATATGATAACCGATTATTCAGAGTGATATCGGCCAATACCGATAGTTCTGCCTTTTATGCCTTCTTTTAAATGAATAATAATTAATTCCACAATTCTGAAAGAAATGCAAATAAAAACTTTATTCTCTCCATTTCACCAAGTTGTTTCACAGTAACTGGTCTCATAAAACATATTACTCTAATTAACATTAACACATGAACTCAATTCTGAAGATTAAAGTAAGATTTCTTAAATTATTGAATGTTAGTAATTCATATTAACATTGACTGAATTCTAAAAAAACCCAAAAAAACCTCCTGTTAGTCTTCACATTCACTCACCACAAACAAAAGCATTTCTACTTCAAACTGAATATATAATATAAACTTTTTTTATATATATATATATATTAACATTAACTAGATATGAAAGAGATTACAAATATATTTGTCTGTGCTATATATATATATATATATATATATATATATATATATATATATATATATATATATATATATATATTTTTACACACACACACACACACACACACATTTTTGTCAACTGAGCTTCATTTAAATCTTTCAACAGTGTACTGGCGCTTTAATTCAGCTCGAGCAGCACGGCAAAAAAATAAAAATTCGACTCGACATTGAAACTCATGCTTCACTACTGCAGTGTCCGGTGTAAAATTTTAGCGGTGCAGAGATTACAAATGGCAGTTTTGTCAACATTCCACACGAGAGACATCATCTTTACACACAGCATGAAATCGATGTGTTTTCCCACCCTCGTTTGATTGACAGGATTTAATCGGCCCTGATCATTGGATGTTTTTAAACTATCGGCCGATAGCGTGAAAAATTGCCTATAATCGGTATCGCCCGATACATCGATGCATCTCTACTTTGAAATCATTTGAGACGTTGTACATCACTGTTGAGTGTTATTGTCTCAGCATTGTAAACAACATTTACATGTCTTCAGACAAACACAGTCCTATAATTCTGTTGACCAGATCGGAATTTCTTAAGTTTAAACTTCAAAACAGGGCTAGTAAGTAGAAAAGTGTACAAATGTTTGTGTCGTATTAAGGTTTTGATTAACAGTCATTGGCAGAACGTAAATATCTTCATTATTTGTCATAGTCATTGGCATGTTTAGATCACTGGCCTGATATAGTGCATGTACCTTGCCAGAGAGTGCAAGTTATGTTGATAGATAGAATGATCTTAGGTCTAGGCGCAACTAATAATAATAAGAAGAGGAATTTGTTTCATTTATATAACGCCTTTCAAGAGCTCAAGGACACTTTACAATATCAGTACAATAAAATAAGAACAGCGAAGAATCAGACTCATCAAATGGAAAACACAGTATAGATAGAACTGTCACTGAGAGAAAATGCATAGCAACAGATTAGGACAAGTAACACTGAGAAAACATATGTTTTAAGTTGGGATTTGAACTCCGAGGGATTTGGGATTTGAAGAATCAGAGGGAGTGAAAACCAGATTTTGGGTGCCACAACACTTGAAAGACCTGCCACCCATAGTGGAGAGACAAGATCTAGGGACAGAGAGGAGTCTGAGCCCAGAGGACCTGAGAGAGCGGGTCAGGTTGTAGGGGAGAAGCAGTTCACGTGATTTGAATGTAAGCAGGATTATTTCATAATTAATGCAAAACGAAACCGATAGCCAATGCAGTTCAGACAGGATTGAGTAATGCGAGCTGAGCACTTGGTACGTGTAAGAAGTCTAGCGACTGAGTTTTGAATATATTGCAACCTAGCAATGGAATTAGCAGGTAAACCAATAAGGAGTGCATTGCAATAGGCAGGACGTGAGGATATAAATGCATGATCCAGTGTTTCAGCATCTCTGAGGCTAATGAAGGGACAGAAGTGAGCAATGCGATGAAGGTGAAAGAATCCAGTTTTAGATTAGTTTATATGAGCTTCAAAGGTGAGACAATGCCTACATTTTTTTTTTTTTTACAGTACTACATGGTTTAATGAGAGTTCCATCAATGTCACAAGTAAGCTCATAAAGGATATTTTTCGTAAGAGTAGGTGTTCCAATAATAATGATCTCAGTTTTGTCCAGTTTTCATTTTTAAAAATCTGTTTATTATTAGATTGCGAGTTGATCAAGTGATTGATCCTGACAGCACACAATCTGTGAATGAATGTTTTATGACTTCTTAAGTACGTTACATCGTTTGACATTCAGTAATAAACAACCAAATGTGAGTTCTTCCAGGAGGAGAAATTTTCATTACACTTCACTACAGTGGTGTTTTGGGCAAGTCCTGTGCCATTGAGGACAGGAGGTGGTGGTCTACAGAAACTGCACAAATGACAGTAACTTCAAATAACGCTGTGCCTGTAGCTAGCTAATTATTAAAAGTTATACTACAGTGCTGTTGACATCTCTAATATTGTTAGAAAGTATTGATTAAATTTCTGTTACTGGACGGCTTTGGCCATAGTTCCAGCAGTAATACAAATGAAGGGTTTATACTGAATTAATGCACTCCTTCTAATATGTTATCGTTTCTATAGGAACAGCTCATACACAGGGGTCTTGTGTGGAGGATGAGCCACAAATGAGTAATAAACAGATTCTAAAAAATGAAAAACACATACTCATTGATATGGTGAAGCTTCTTTGACTTTTGATTTTAAAAGCATGATGTATTGTTAATGACTAAATTAAAAATGTCTTTCTTGGCAAATTGCTCTGGTGTACAAGGAATAAAACACATGCTGTTATAGGAAAATAATCAACCTCAGTGTGGTGATGGTAACTCTGCTTTGCATCAGGACACAGAACCCCTGACAAACATGATGGGCTGTGGAGATGTGTTGAGGGATAAACCCTCTGTCCCTGGCGGTAATAGAATATGGAAATGTAATATTGACGCACGTCTACTCCTGGTAGTGTAGAGTCAGATTGGACATCTCACAGGGGTTGTATGAGAGTAATTATTTGAGAAAGCTGGTTCACTTCATCTTTGATTGGTTTCATTTGGTTTAAACTATACAGGTCTATTCTTGTTTTACTCTTTGTTTCATGTCTTTGCTCTTGTGCCTTGAACATTTTATATACTTTTAATTAATTATTTTTATTTATTTTTTTAAAAAAGCTTGATTTACAATTTTTCATTGAGGCATGGAATATATACCAGAGCTAGTGTTTGTTTATCCTGCTTTAAGTGAAAAATAAAGTACTTTTACCTTAATAACTAACTTTGTCCTTCTCTTCCTGTTGTCATTTTCCCCTCTGCTACCTCTGCTCTCTATAGAACGGTGCAGACCTGGAGGACCCCTGGTAGCTGCCCACCCTGAGGGCCTACAGCCTTAAAGGATCCCTCTGTTCACGAGACACCCTTCATACTTTTGTTCCACTTTTTTATAAAATTTCCATATTGATTTGGGTCATCATTAATAATTTGAAGTACAATGGTAAATAGTCTGCCCAAAAGGATTACAGACTACTATTTTTTTTTTTTTTTTTTTGCAAAAACATGAGGGAAAGAGAACTTTAGCTTTAGAAAGTATACATCAAACCGTAAAGACAGTTTTTGTGCTTTTTTTTTTCTTCCCCCTCCCCCCTTTGTGGTTGTCGGTGTTCTTGTTGAAACTTGGCTATGGAGCAGTGCACGCCCATAAGCGTTGTGGTGCCTTTTTCTAAGCGGCTTCGGATAGGGGACTTGGGCTAGTGGCTGTTTCATAGCTTTCACCCCCTCCCCCCCCTCCGAGCACAATAGAGCAGCCAGGCAACTTGAGACCACTGCTACCCTCTAAACCTGGGGGGTATGGACCATCACTGGCTTTAATCAGGATTTCCTTGACTGACTATTGCATGTGGAACATGTCTGGAGGACTTGCTACATTACTACATAACCTGTGTGGAAAAGTTTGAAGTTTGACAGCTTTTTTGCACCTTTTACACCCCACTGCCCACCCACATGTGCTCTGATAGACGCTGAAGGAGAGAGACTGCATCAATATTGCTTCATTCTGTAGTTTATTACTTGTTTGGTTGTTATAAGCTTTTAATCCTGCTGTTTCAGATAATATAGATTATATAGAGTGAATGTATGTATGTATGTATGTGCGTGTGTGTGTGTATATATGTGCGTGTGTGTGTGTTATATATATATATATATATATATATATATATATATATATATATATATATATAGTTGATCTATTTTTTTTTTCCTCTTTGAGTACAGTGTCATTTATGGCTTACTGTTTAAGAAGCAATACATGTGACAGGTTTGTGTGCCTGAGTTATTCTGTGTGAAATCATCATGGTTTGATGTCACCCACCACAAACACCTTAGAGCTACTGGTTTTTTTTTTTTTGTTTAATTGTTTTTTTTGCATGCTTGCAATGTGATGACATTGTAACGAAACTTCAGCTGTTTTATATTCACATCTATTAACTCTTCAACTCTCAATAATCGAATTGCCGTTGGCTCCGATCTTCCAAAATAAATGTCTAAACATATCAGAGGGTTAATGATATGTCAAACACTGACGGTTCACATCAGGATATTTCAGTTTTTACCAAGTTATCTAGCCTGTTAGTTGTAAATACCTGTGCCCTGATTTGGATGACCTCGAAAGTGAAAAACGAACATACGAATAATAGCCATCTCAGTTTCCTGTATTAGCAACTGTGTGTGTGTGTGTGTGTGTGTGTGTGTGTGTAGTGAAGAAATGTTATGTGAAATATTTAAAGGGACATGACAAAGATGCTGTTTAACCCCCTCTATAATTCCAGCCGTTTTATGTTCGGGATTCATGTTTTAATTTAGTTAAACTTTGTAAAAACTTTTGTGCCAGTATAAAAGTACTATTTTATTACTGAGAGTTAGAAGATGACTATTAGCACAGAATGACAGTTCGTTTGATTTGGTTTTTTTTGTATTTATACGTCCTTGATTTGTTATCATTCGGCAGCAGCTTCTATGATGGGTGATTTAGAAACCTTTCAAGTGATTTGACATGGAATGACCGGTGTGTATGTGGTTGTGTGTTGGCTGGTATGTGAAGACAGAAGTGTGAATTATTTTACACATACTCAGAAGTTATGTGCTTATGTAACATAGCTCTCTAAGAACAGTAGGCTAAAAGGAATTCTTGGTGCCCAGTGAAGCCACACTACTTCTCTGCTCCAATCTTCTCTGTATCATATCTCTGCCCCCCCCCCCCCTGGCCTCGGTTCTGACTTTTATCATGCACAACAGAACTCTTGAATCAGTCTGCCTTCCCTCCCCTCCTCAGAGTGTATTGTAAAATCATGTTTTTTTTTTTTTTTTGTTTGTTTTTTTTTGTTTGGTTAGCTGAACATGGATACAAGCTTTATGATGAATTTATGTATTATTTTCAAACTTGGCGTACAAGTGTAATACTTGTTTTGCTCAAATGCATTTTCAAGAGTCACAGATGTCTACAGTCATGGTTAATGGTGAACTTGAGCAGAACAATAAAAAGATCAATTAAAAGCTGTTTCTCATCTTGTATTCTAGTGTTAAAATGCCTTGTGTAAGAGGCCAGTTGGAGTGCTTTGGATTTTATTTAGTGTAATATTCTCTAAATACAAAGTTGATACAGTATGCTACTTTGTGAAAGCTTGACCTAGTAAAATGTCATAGGAACAGTTGATCTTTTCTGTGGTTATGATTTTCACCACACAAACTCTTTCTGTGAGTAATTTAATTACAGAGGTATTCAGAAATAATAAAAATGTCCTCAAGGACTTTCAGAGAGTTCTAGGCTCAGGTACTGTACTTTGGGAGTCAGACTTGAACTACAACATGAACTGGCTTGTGAAACTCATCAGCATGGCATTACCTGATACTCCTTTTTTTATTTTATTTTTTTATTATTTATTTATTAAACCTTTGCCTTTTTGGTCCAAACATGTCTGCTGTATTACAAGCAAGAGTCTGGGGGTGGATTTTGGTATTGATTAATCTGTGTGCAAGTAGTATGTTAGAAGTTAGTCTATGGCTCATCAAATGACCGTGAATAATCTGCTTATCATAATGTACTTTGAGTTAAGCACTGGTTTTGTTTGTTAGGGACAGTGTTTGAGCATTTTTCAGCAAAATGTTCAGATAACTAGATTTGATTCAACTTTGTCATTGAACAGAGTACAAGTACAAAGCAGAGTACAAGTACAAAGGTTTGCATGTAACCAGAAGTGCAAAACAGCAAGTAGCCTTGAGCATAAAGTGCGAAATAGATAACGAGGCAGGGTGGCAGTGAAGTGCAAAGTGACGTGCAAATGACATACGAGTTTTAAAAAAAACAGTGCAGATGACATGGTATCAACAGTGCAAATGGAATATAAGGCATGAGAAACATGGATTAAAATAAGTGAGTACAGTAAAATGGGGGGGGGGGGGTGTGCATTGAAATGAGTGGAATCCAATGTACAACAGTACGACTGAATATAAGGTGAGAGAATGTAGGAGAATGTGCAAGACTGGGTAAACCGATTAAAGTTTAGTGCGTGTGCAAACTGTGCGACGGTATAAATTAATCTGAGTGCAAACTGCAACAGGGGTTGGAAAATGGGGAGTAGTAATTGTGAGGTCTTCAGTAAGTTGATTTCTGAGGGGCTTCCTTGGCTGACTGGTATGGCAGCGGAGACTCTCTTAGTGCTTCCTGGATGGGAGAAGAGTGAGCAGTGTGTGGTTGGGGTGCATGATGTCGGTGACGATGCCTTTCACCCTTCATAGACCATGTCTGTGATGGAGGGTAGCTGGGCACCAATGATGTGTTGGAGGGCCTTCCAGTCAGAGACTAAGTGGCCACAATACCACACAGTATGGGGCAGTTAAGGCTCTGGGTTACTGATCAGAAAGTCGGGGGTTCAAGCCCCAGCGCTGCCACTGTTGGGCCCTTGAGAAAGGCTCTTAACCCTCTCTGCTCTAGGGGCACTGTATCATCCCTGACCCTGCGCTCTGACCCCAACTTCCTAACATGAGGAGAAAAGAATTTCACTGTGTATATGTGATTAATAAAGACTTATCATCATTATACACGTGAAGGTACAGTGATAAAAGCTCTTCAAGACTCCTCATGAAATAAATATGCTAAAGTGTTTTCTTGATCAGGGTGGAGGTGTGATAGCTGAGATGAGGTCCTCAGAGATGCGGACACCCAGGAAATAAAAGCCTGCCACGCACTCTCTCTGAGCCCCATTTATTTAAATGGGGGGGCTCCTCTTGGTCTGCCAGTAGTCCACAGTGGGTTCCTTGATCATTTGGAAAACCTGTGTTGTTCATCTTAACCTGTGCAAGCAACGTGCTTCAAGCAGTGAAGGTGTATTAAAAATGTGATCTGGGTGTGCAGACTTTGTGAGGATTATAATTTGGTGCCCAAGTCCTAGAATAAGGTTTCTTCCCAGATTGAGAAAATGAAGGTATTAATTTCTCTTAGTTGTCTATTTTCAAGTTTTTCCTTAATATAATTGTCAATTTCCCACCTTACTAACTGTCGTCGAAAACAATCTTTCCATTAAAAAAAAAAACTTCAGAGACGGAGGGTTTGTAGATGCCAAAAAGTAAGCAAACTTTATTGAAACAATAAAGTGAGACATTCTGCAGAAAGTCTAAATTAAACAAACACACACAGCCCTTTTTCTACCTTTCTCCACAGTGAACTCATCTTAGGCAGGGTTTGTTAGGGTGTGTTTTCTCATTAAAGACAGACCAATCTTCTTCCACTATTAATTATTCATGTCTATATGTTCTCTTAAATTTGTGGAGCATGCGCAGTTGGTTGTTTTTCTTGAAAAGGTTTTATGAGGACAAGGTTTCTTTTAAAAAATCTTTTTATTTATTTATTTATTTATTTTTTACAAAAGTTTCACTCAGGGTCTTTGTTTTATTTTGCTTCTCTCTGACCAACACTCTCTTTTTATGTCTCAATGAGCTTCTGTCTGTTTCTATCTGCCTTCCTAACTGATATCTGTCTCGCTTCCTGAGGCCCTAACCTACCTCGTTAATTAGTATCCGGCCTCAAGGTTGTTTACTTACTAAAGTAGTTTCAGCGAATACTTAATGACAACTTATTGCTGTGCAGAAAGGTGCAGGCTGATACAGAAAAACAATTACTGTTCAGTAAGACATAACGATAATCATCTAACGGAATACAAATTGATCAAAAAGTGTTCTAT
The DNA here is from genome assembly GCF_023375685.1 of Ictalurus furcatus. Taxonomy (NCBI): domain Eukaryota; kingdom Metazoa; phylum Chordata; class Actinopteri; order Siluriformes; family Ictaluridae; genus Ictalurus; species Ictalurus furcatus. Next base: position 13,431,023 of record NC_071257.1, on the reverse strand, counting down.
GATTTTAGATTATGCTTCTATATAATATTGATTATACATGTAGATTATGCTTGTTAATTAATATGGATTTATTAGATTATGCTTCTATATAATACAGATTAATTAGATTATGCTTTTATATAATATTGATTATACATGTAGATTATGCTTGTTAATTAATATGGATTTATTAGATTATGCTTCTATATAATACGGATTAATTAGATTATGCTTCTGTATAATATTGATTATACATGTAGATTATGCTTGTTAATTAATATGGATTTATTAGATTATGCTTCTAAGTAATAATTCTAAATGTTGGTTACACATATTGATAAAGTATAATCAATATATTCTATATGCCCTATCACGTGTGTGTTTTTCTTTTTGAGACCCAAAAGGTCCTCCTGAGGATGATGATGGACATGACTGGTCCCTTTTATCCCCCCATATTTCGTGGATGCTAAACTTAGCGTTAGGAGTAGGTATAACATTGCATCATGTCGGAATCAGTGGAAATAGCTCACAAAAGCAGTAACACAACTCTGAATGTGTATTAGTGTGTGTTATTGTGACCAAAAGTCTTCATGAGGGTCATTTTATACCTGGGAGACTTGACTTGTGGCTGGTCCCCATTTAGGGGGTTTGGGAATCTACCAGATATTGTTTTGGTTAGTAAGGTTACCCTGCTGGAAAAACAAAACCCAGAAACCCTCATAGAATTTGTCATGGTTATAATGGGAATTGTACTGGTTTTCATGGAAACTGTAATGGTTCCTATTGGTCTCTACTTGTCATTTGTTGCCTTCTATGAGTGGCATGTTATGTCTATCGGATACCATTAAGGACGAATAATGATAACAGTTTAAATGATTACCTGATGGTTTATAATGGTATTTGTAGTGGAAGCCATTCGACTTCATTTGACGGTTTGTGTTGTTTTGTGTTTCAGCAGGTTAGCATCAGATGTAGTTGTAGCATAGCATTATGTGGCTACAGTACTATGAAATTCATCGACTGCCTGGCTGGCACACGCAGTAACTCTGTGGGTTTATACACTACATGTCTTTATGGAGACTAAAGACAGTTTTAATCCAGACAGTGGGGACATTTCTTTTCCCGGACAGGTTTCCTTTTGGTTGCTTCGGTTAGCGTGTAAGTAAAGCATGGCTAGCTACAACAATACAAACAAAACAGCATTAAAAGCAGTTTAACGCTACTCCGTGTGTGAGGATTAACAGAAGGTGGAGGGTGGAGGGTGTGTGTGTGTGAGTGAGAGAGAGGGAGAGAGAGAAACTGCGAACTCTGGCCTTGAGGAGGTTGTAGACGTTGTAAGAAGGAGTATAAAAGAGTACGTCCTGACTCACAGTGTTATTTGATGGTGCTGAGACTAGAAAAACAACACGTCCACCCAGAAACTCCTGCCCTCAAAATGAGCGTAACCCGAGATGACAAAAACTTATCTGTGGAGCTCAAGGAATATACTGAAAACGCGGCTTTTCAGGATGATGAAGAGGACAACACGAGTCCCGGACAGGAGCAGCGCGTCCCGGGGAGAGCTGGAGAGGCGGAAAGCGCGTACACGCAGATTAAACCGTACGCCGGGATGCCCAAAGAAGTGCTGCTGTTATACTCCAGTCAGGCTCGATACCGCGTACCGAGAGAAATCCTCTTCTGGCTGACGGTGGCGTGCACTCTGGCGCTCATCGCGCTCACCATCACGCTCATAATCCTCTCTCCAGCCTGCCTGAGCTGGTGGCAAACCACGCCGGTGTATCAGATTTACCCCCGCTCATTCAGAGACTCCGACGGGGACGGTGTCGGAGACCTCAACGGTAAACATGTGCTCTACACAATGTACTTACAAACTAGATTCGTTCACACCGGCAACAAAAGCGACTCACGACCCAGACAGGCTTAGTTTTTCAGCTGAGAGAAGGCTTTACAAAACCAGCATCTCGTTATTACTAGAAAAGTGTTGTTACTACGAGGAAACATCTCGTTATTACTAGAAAAGTGTTGTTACTACGAGAAAACATCTCGTTACTACTAGAAAAGTGTTGTTACTACAAGAAAAGAGTTGTTACTACAAGGAAACATCTCATTATTACTAGAAAAGTGTAGTTACTACGAGAAAACATCTCGTTATTACTAGAAAAGTGTTGTTACTACGAGGAAACATCTCGTTATTACTAGAAAAGTGTTGTTACTATGAGAAAACATCTCGTTATTACTAGAAAAGAGTTGTTACTACGAGAAAACATCTCGTTATTACTAGAAAAGAGTTGTTACTACGAGAAATCATCTCGTTATTACTAGAAAAGTGTAGTTACTACAAGAAAACATCTCGTAATTACTAGAAAAGTGTTGTTACTACAAGAAAACATCTCGTTATTACTAGAAAAGTGTTGTTACTACGAGAAAACATCTCGTTACTACTAGAAAAGTGTTGTTACTACAAGAAAAGTGTTGTTACTACAAGGAAACATCTCATTATTACTAGAAAAGTGTTGTTACTACAAGAAAACGTCTCATTATTACTAGAAAAGTGGTGTTACTACAAGAAAACATCTCGTTATTACTAGAAAAGTGTTGTTACTACAAGAAAACGTCTCATTATTACTAGAAAAGTGTTGTTACTACAAGAAAACATCTCGTTATTACTAGAAAAGTGTTGTTACTACGAGAAATCATCTCGTTATTACTAGAAAAGTGTTGTTACTACAAGAAAAGTGTTGTTACTACAAGGAAACATCTCATTATTACTAGAAAAGTGTTGTTACTACAAGAAAACATCTCATTATTACTAGAAAAGTGTAGTTACTACAAGAAAACATCTCGTTATTACTAGAAAAGTGTTGTTACTACAAGAAAACATCTCGTTATTACTAGAAAAGTGTTGTTACTACGAGAAAACATCTCGTTACTACTAGAAAAGTGTTGTTACTACAAGAAAAGAGTTGTTACTACAAGGAAACATCTCATTATTACTAGAAAAGTGTTGTTACTACGAGAAAACATCTCGTTATTACTAGAAAAGTGTTGTTACTACGAGGAAACATCTCGTTATTACTAGAAAAGTTTTGTTACTACGAGGAAACATCTCGTTATTACTAGAAAAGTGTTGTTACTACGAGAAAACATCTCCTTATTACTAGAAAAGTGTTGTTACTACGAGAAAACATCTCGTTATTACTAGAAAAGTGTTGTTACTACGAGAAAACATCTCGTTATTACTAGAAAAGTGTTGTTACTACAAGGGAACATCTCGTTATTACTAGAAAAGTGTTGTTACTACTAGAAAAGTGTTGTTACTACGAGAAAACATCTCGTTATTACTAGAAAAGTGTTACTACGAGAAAACATCTCGTTATTACTAGAAAAGTGTTGTTACTACGAGAAAACCTCTCGTTATTACTAGAAAAGTGTTGTTACTACAAGAAAACATCTCGTTATTACTAGAAAAGTGTTGTTACTACAAGGATACATCTCGTTATTACTAGAAAAGTGTTGTTACTACAAGAAAACATCTCGTTATTACTAGAAAAGTGTTGTTACTACAAGAAAACATCTCGTTACTACTAGAAAAGTGTTGTTACTACAAGAAAAGTGTTGTTACTACGAGAAAACATCTCATTATTACTAGAAAAGTGTTACTACAAGAAAACATCTCATTATTGTTAGAAAAGTGTTGTTACTACAAGAAAACATCTCATTATTGTTAGAAAAGTGTTGTTACCGTAAGGAAACATCTCGTTATTACTAGAAGTGTTGTTACTACAAGAAAGCATCTCGTTATTACTAGAAAAGTGTTGTTACTACAAGAAAACATCTCGTTACTACTAGAAAAGTGTTGTTACTACAAGAAAAGTGTTGTTACTACAAGAAAACATCTCGTTATTACTAGAAAAGTGTGGTTACTACAAGAAAACATCTCGTTATTACTAGAAAAGTGTTGTTATTACTAGAAAAGTGTTGTTACTGCAAGAAAACATCTCGTTATTACTAGAAAAGTGTTGTTACTGCAAGAAAACATCTCGTTATTACTAGAAAAGCATATTTTTACTACAAGAAAGCTGTACTGTTTCGTACAAGAAGTGTTCTCACTACAAGAAAACATCTCGTTTCCTACTGAAAAAAACAACAAAACAATAGAAACCCTCATAGTATTTGCAATGATTTTAATGTTTATAATGGGAATTGTATTGGTTTTAATGGATGCTGTAATGGTCCCTGTGGGTCTCTACTGGTAATTTAATGCCTTCTGCTGGTGGCATGTTATGTCTAGTGGATACCATTAAGGACCTACGTCCTTAATACGTCCTATTACATAATGGAAACCATTTGGTAATGGTTTTAATGGTTAACAGCTGATGGTTTGTACTGGTATTTGTAGTGGAAACCATTCGAATATCTGTGATGGTTACTATTTTTTTTCAGAATGGTTTTTACGAGAAAAGGATCTTGTTACTACAACAGAGCATCTGGTTAGTATGAGAAAAGTGTCCTCACTACAAGAAAACAATCGTTATTACTGTACAAGAATCTTGTTATTCTGAAATAAATGTGCTATCATAAGCAACATAATTGAGCTCGTTTTTACAGTAAAGCCCTCGTGCTTACTAGTGGTTGTGACAAACTGAACATTTGACAGAATTATTTTTTGACATAATTTTTTTGCTTTATGCTTAAACCACAGTGAGATTTTAATGTTACTGAGTGTTGTAGACTTAGGTACTGTCACTAGTCTACACACATTACAAAGAATTCTCAAATCCCAGACAAAAAATGGGCAGACCTCACCTCCTATGTGTTTTTTTTTCTTCTCATAAAATGAGATGTTTTCTTGTAATCACAATGAAATGTGTCTCGTATTAACAAGATGTTGATGGGAATTGACCTTTTTCTTGTGTGGCAGCAATTTCAGCAGATTTATATCAATGGTCGTAAATAAAGATACATAGAGACTGGGGCTGATTTCTTTCTGTCATAGACTATAGATTCACACAGCCTATCTTTGACACTCACGTCATGTCAAGTGAGTACACTCAGTGAAACGCCCCTTAGATTCTGCGTGCTAAATGCTGAAATGCAGTGTAATAAAAATGGATTACATTCTTGGAGATTAGACTAATCAAATATTGTCTGATCAAAGTACCAATTCCACGACGGGACAAATGACAGAACAGTAAGTTTAGTGTGATTTGAATGGAAGAGCAGGCTAACATCAAGCACACCTTTACTCGTCACAGAGCATGATATTTGGAAGAGACACAGCCTGATTATGAACTTGAAACTTGGCTTAAAATCAGCAACCACAAATGGTGTTGCGTATTTGTCTTGAATTGAATGGGTGAATGAGTGTGTGCGCGATTGTGCCCCGTGATGGGTTGGCACCCCGTCCAGGGTGTCCCCCGCCTCGTGCCCCGAGTTCCCTGGGACCAGCGGTAGAGAAAATGGATGGATGGATAGTAGAGATTTTCTTTTTGGCCGTTCTATTAAATATCATGAGCTGCTATCACTGATTAGAACTCACTGAAGGTTATTTTAACCTTAAACCAGTTATCTACAGCATATAGTTGACTAAAAGATAAACTTAACATTATAAACTTAAAGTTGCTGTCTGATATGTACAATAATATACTGCAGTGTAAAATAATAATAATAATATTTTCTGTAATAGCTGAGAACTCTAATTTGCAATTTTGCCATGTATGGATTTGGTATTTTCTTTATTTCAAATTTATGTTTGAAATTTTTCTGGGCCAGAAATAGGCTCCGCCTTGAGGCAGAACAGAGCTGCATACATGTAGCTTCCCCACCTTATTTTACTCTTGAGAAATACACAGTTTCAGAAGGGATGGGGGGGGGGGGGTTAAGTTGACAAAACTGGTTGTGCACATTCTCATTATAGACAGGTCAGTTTCTCTTTAAAACAACAAAAACACCGATCTGTGAACTAATCTGTAAACACGTATTACATGGTCTTCCCAGCTGCAGTTGAAGCCAACCTTTCCTAGTGTACATCACAGCACATTCAGAGAATGTTTTTGAATGAGAGAGTTCAGAGAATTTACACACACACACACACACATATTCAAACTTAATGCATCACTTTTTGGATAGCTTAAACCGTTCTCCTGTGTTTATGTAACAGGTGCATGGGATGAATATATTTGATAGCCAGTTCTTTTACCACCTTTTATCAGTTGTTTTTCCACTAGCTAGAAGCTTCTTTACTATGATTATTGTTATGTAATGGACAAAAATGACACTGGACTCCAGTGACTTTATGAACAAGGTGGCAATAAAGATAAGCTTGGTCAAATATAATCATGCCTGTGCGGCATGTAAAAAAAACAAAAAAACAAAAAACAACCTTATTGTGTTCAAGATAAATGGTTATCTATAACCTTTTCTAACATATGCTTGTATGCAGGCATCAAAGAAAAACTGAGCCATTTTCAGTACTTAAACATCAAAGCAATCTGGATCAGCCCTATCTATAAGTCTCCCATGAAGGATTTTGGCTACGATGTGGAAGACTTCAGGGATGTCGATCCTCTCTTTGGAACCATGGCAGACTTTGATGACCTGCTGTCCAACATGCATAACATGGGTGAGCATAAATCTAACCGAAACCCTTTGCATCAATGAAAACGGCCTTCATTGCAAACCTTGTGGTGGTAATTTGACCGTGTTGTGGCCTGTTAGAATGTAACAAAAGTCTGTGACTGCCACAGGTCTGAAACTGATAATGGACTACATTCCCAACCACACTAGTGATAAGCACATCTGGTTCCAGCTCAGCCGTAACCGCACTGAATACTATTCTGACTTCTATATCTGGGTGAACTGCACTGAGGACAAACCGCCTAACAACTGGGTATGATAATCCATACTGCAAATAAGCAGATGGAGAGGTTTCACTATTATTATTATTATTGTTGTTGTTGTTATTCTATTTCTCATTTTCATTCATTCATTCATCATTAGTTGATGCTTTATCCTGGTCAGAGGTTCCAGAACACTGACCACGGTTGGGACACTAGTCCATCAGATAATTCTCATTCTTATAATCTCATCATTCTCATGGAATCGGCGGGGGCATGGTAGCTTAATGGTTAGCCTTGTACCTCCGAGGTTTGGAGTTTGAATCCCGTTCTCCACATTTTTCGGGGGTTTCCTCCCCCAGTCCAAAGACATGCGCTGTAGGCTGATTGGCATTTCCAAATTGTCTGTTGTGTGCAATTGTGCCCTGCGATGGGTTGGCAACCCGTCCAGGGTAACCCCCGCCTTGTGCCCCGAGTTCTCTTGGGTAGGCTCCAGGCTCACCGTGACCCTGTATAGGATAAGCGATATGGAAATGTTGGATGTTTGGAATCTTCTTAATTTGCGATAACACAGACCATCTTAAAATATTGAAAGATTACAGCCATGTTTTAATGCATGATACATCCTCAGGTGAGTGTGTTTGGGAACTCGGGCTGGACGTATGACCCAGTTCGTGGGCAGTGCTACTTTCATCAGTTCCTCAAAGAGCAGCCAGATCTCAACTTCCGTAACCCTGATGTCATAAAGGAGATGACGGTAATCATACACACAGCATAACCAACACTAATATAAACGTACTGTACGCATTTCTGGTGTACTGTGATGCTGAGTTCAGTAGTAGATGCTGCATATACGATGAGGTCATTGTGATGTTCTGATGTTGAGAAAGACAAGGCGAAAGAGAATGAATGTCTGAATGAATGAGCGCTGTGTGCTGCGTGATACCCTGCAGGCTGTCATCTTCTCAGGTGGTTTTCAAGTCACAGTGGCCTCTTTATCTCTGGCTCACAGGCACACAGTGTCTCACCTGGGCGCCAGGCCCACCGCATGAGCTTAACATCACCACATGACACACACTTCAAAGGTAGCAAACACAAGGAGGGTCAAGTATACAAGCAGCTATGCATTTGACCCCATCTATGTTTCAAACTGATAGCTCAGCGCTATCAGCTGTTCTTAGTGGTGGTTTATACTTCTCTTCCTGATGCAAACTAACATGTTATTCGTATGTAAAAACTTTTGAGGAAATAGATATGCTTTTAGCACATATTCATGATTTAATGTTTGAATGATTTAACAATCTTTAGTGAAATTGTCTTTTACCGTTAGGATTCCTACCATTATAAGTTGAGCATATTACCAGGTTACTTGCATTTCCCTCAAACCTTTGTATATTTGCCCCTCTTTCTCTTTAACAGGACATAATCCATTTCTGGTTAAAGAAGGGGGTGGATGGGTTCCGCATGGACGCTGTCAAGCACATGCTCGAAGCGACGCATTTGAGGAACGAACCCCAGGTTGATCCTGAACAACCTCCTGTGAGTCATTGTACAGTTTTAACTACAAACCAGTTATTACCGTCATCTGGTTTAATACCACGTAGCCAGTGGTATTTATAGATAGAGCATTTATAGATGAACATTGTACATCTCATTATAGCTCTCTAATGCTAGAGCTCACTCATGCCCAGTTTAATAGACAAACTTTACATTATGTAATCCCCCCCCCCCCCAACTTTCCTTATTAAAATAATTTAGGCGCTAATGCTTAAATGAGCTAGAAATATTCTTAAAATGTGCTTTAAAGAAAAATAGCATTGTATGTGACTTTGTTCTCAGTGAGATTACTAGTGCATACTTCCCTGGATTTTACCAGGCAGTCATTCCAATTATCTTAATACGACACAGTTACAAAGGAGCTCGAAATCTGAGCAGTGCACACAGGCAGCTCTTTAATGCCATCCACAACATCAGAGAGGAGAGAGAGAGAGAGAGAGAGAGAGAGAGAGTTATTTCTCTAAGCACTGAAGAGGAGTGTATAATGGAACCTTGGCTTCTTACACAGTTGCAATCAAAATGATTCAACCCCTGTTGCAAATCAGGTTTATTGTCAAAATTTACAGACTTTCAGCTGTTTGCAATGAACAAATCTAACAACAGCAATTGAAATACTTCAACACAATGAATGCTTCAAGTGGTTTCTCCAAATTCAACTGAAAATGCAATTTATAATGACTTCTCCAGTTTCAAAATTATTCAACCCCTTCATGGCAAGCATCTTCAGTACTTAGTAGAGCATTCTTTTGTTGTTATGACCTGCTGCAAATGAGATGCATAGCCAGACACCAGCTTCCTGAGGAATCTTATCCCATTCCTCATGAGCAATGGCCTCCTGTTCAGTAATATGCTTGGGTTTGCGTGCTGCAAACGCCTTCTTCAAATCCCACCAGAGATTTTCTATGGGGTTCAAGTCAGGTGACTGTGATGGTCCTGTAGAATCTTCCAGGACTTCTTCTGCAACCAAACCACGGTGGAATTTGTCCTATTGGAAGGTCCAATGACGCCCAAGCTTCAGCTTCCTCACAGACGGCATGACGTTTTCTCCTAGGATTTCCTGATACAATCAATGAATCCTTCTTGCCTTCCACACGCTGCAGGCATCCAGTGACAGAGGATACAAAGCAGCCCCAGAGCATCACCGAGCCACCATGCTTGACTGTGGACAGTGTTCTTACTTCTTTCTTCTTCCTCCAGACATACCGCTGATCCATCGTGCTGAAAAGTTCCAGTTTTGTTTCATCGCTCCATAGAACAGAATTTCAAAATTCTGTGGCTCATTTATATAATTTTGAGCCGACTTTTCTTGTGCTTTTGGGTCAGTAGTGGTGTACATCTTGGAGTTCTGGCATGGAAACCTTCTGTGTTTAGTACGCGCCTTACTGTGCTCACTGAAACCTCAGTGCTTGTTGCCCTGAGTCTCGCTGCAGGTCTTTCGCAGTCACTTGAGGGTTTTTCACAACCTGCCTTCTCAGAAACCTGGTTGCAGTCGTTGATATCTTTCTTTTTCTGCCCCGTCCAGGAAGTGTAACCAGTTTCCTTTGAACTTGCGAACTATGCTTCCAACTGTGTCTCTAGGAACATTCAGTGCCTTCGCTATCTTTTTGTATCCTTTTCCTTGTTTGTGAAGGGCGATGATATCTTCTCCTAACTTTTTCGACCATTCTTTTGACTTAGCCATATTTCTAACATGCACTCAATGTGACACTCGACAAACCCCTAATCAGTTGAGGTATTTCATGTGTTTCAATGAAGCCCTGATTAGTTGCATCAGGTGTGCTTGAGACAACACCTGTTTTGCATATTTGTGCTGTTGTGAGGGATTCTATTCAGGGGGTTGAATAATTTTGAAACTGGAGAAGTCATTATAAGTTGCATTTTCATTTGAATTTGGGGAAACTACTTGAAGCATTCATTGTGTTGAACTATTTCAATTGCTTTTGTTTGATTTGTTCATTGCAAACAGCTGAAAGTCTGTACATTTTGACAATAAACCTGATTTGTAATAGAGGTTGAATCATTTTGATTGCAGTTGTACATACTTTTATCTACATTTCCATCTGAGTGATGTACAGGGGTGTTTGAGTGTTTATTTGAAAAACATATCTGTATGGTGGTAGTGATTAGCCTGGGTGTAAAGATACTAACAGTATAAAGCACAACCAGAAACATGATTCTGTGCTGAATCAGTTGATTGGCTAGTTGATTGCAGATCTTCTTACAAATGTTATCATATTGTTGTTTTTTTTCTTCAAAGACATTAACATTTATTTAAGCAAACGTGGCTTAAATGTGTGTAGATTTACACAGAATGATGGTCTTTAAAATACAGACACAAAACAAGAAAGTGGACTTATGCAGAGGTCATCATTCTGAGATGCTCTGCTCTCCATGCACCAGCTGATGTTATTTTCCTCCTGGTTTCTTCATGTTTCACACTACAGGAGACTGTGAATAAGGAATTTGACCTGTACCATGACTATACATACACGCAGGTAGGCCTGCACGACATCCTTCGAAAATGGAGAGTAGACATGGATGAATACAGCAGAGAACCAGGACGCTACCGGTACTCCTGCTTTCTCCTTAACACTGTCCTGTGTGAACCTGAAGAATGACCCTTTTATTTATTTATTAATTTTTTTCCAAGATAAACTAATAGTTTATTTCTTTACCCAAACAGTTTTATGGTGACAGAGTCATATGACTATGAAGAAATTGAAAAAACCATGATGTACTATGGAACCCATTTTGTTAAAGAGGCCGATTTCCCCTTTAACTTTTATCTGCTGGACCTCCCCGATGGCCTGTCTGGATTGAGAGCAAAGGAACTGGTTGAACTCTGGATGTCAAATATGCCCAAGGGGAAATGGCCAAACTGGGTGGTGAGTTGCCTGCTCTGTTTATTTAAACCACACAGACTTGAATGTTTTAATGTTGAACAATAATACTTGTAAACGTTTCTGTGTAGGTGGGGAATCATGACAAGCCACGCATGAGCTCCAGGGCTGGTCAGGAATATGTCCGCGTTGTCAACATGCTGCTGTTAACATTACCTGGAACCCCCACCACATACTATGGAGAGGAGATTGGCATGGAGAATGTTAATGTTTCTGTGATCCAGGATCCTTTTGGAAAGTTCGACCCAGTAAGTGAGAAGGCACTTTATATGGTGCATTTTCCCCAAATTATCAAAACAGCTTTAAACACGCAACTGATCTTCTCTAGACTAAAAGTCGGGATCCTCAGAGGACACCCATGCAGTGGAACAGCAATCTTAATGCTGGCTTTAGTGATGGCAAGAACGGTACCTGGTTGGACATAGGTCCAAACTTCACCACCATCAATGTAGAGGTAGGTGTTGCTAAACCTCACAATAATTAGGATGTTAATATAATCAGGATGTTTTCTATTTCAGTACCTTAATATTAATTAATTTCACATCTTACTATTCTCTTGATGAATTTAAATTTTTTTTATGTACATTAATACTACAGTTATGTCTGTATGTATGTGTGTGTGGGTGCAGGTTCAGAAGGCTAACCCTGCCTCAGTGCTGGAGCAGTATCGCATTCTGGCTCTGCTCAGAGAAAAGGATATAGCACTGACTCGAGGCTGGTTCTGCTACGTCTGGGCAGATGATAACGTGTTTGCCTTCTTGCGTGAGCTGGATGGACTGAACCAGGCTTTTCTGGTACTCCTGAACTTTGGTGAAGATACCGAAACAAACCTCTCATCTGTTAGCGAGCTGCCAGATCATCTGACTGTTCACTTCAGTACACAACCTGCGACTGCGAGCAGCTTCTCCAAATCCAAAATCAGAACCTCAAAGGGCCAGGGACTGCTGCTGAAGTACTCCACCAGTAAGCGCTTTCACCCCAACCATGAGTCCGAGTGTTACATCTCTGAGAAAGCATGTTTCCTAAGTGCCCTTAATATTATGTACCAGTGCTGAGAATGTGACATGAATACAAGCATGGAGCTGGAATGCCAAGCCCCTGCGAAGCTCAACTGCTGTCCGTCTCATTTGTATTTTCCTAAAGAACTTTTACATGTTAAATAAAAATGCACATATATTCACTAGAAGTGCATTTGTTAAAATAATTCACATACTTTATTCATCATTATATTAGCTCAGAGTTCAGGATAATATCAGATTTCATTGAGTTTTCCACATGATTCATTTCCACTTTTCCATGGACACCCAATCCCAGCGTCGTGTAGAGGAAAGCTAACTGTTGAGCAATCTGCAAGACAAATGAAGTTAACACAACATCAGCGTAACATAATAATTCAGTGTTTTACTGTGAAAAGGTGTTGTTAGTTAATGCCTAACTCACGGCCATAACAGACAAAATTCTTACTGAGCCAAATGATAATGAGTTACAGAAACTTTGCGCCTTTATTAGAACATTGTACTACACCATCATACAGTGAACTGAATTAACCACATTTTGCAGTGTTACAACCTGGAACTGAAATGGACTTAATTGCGATGATATAATATGTCATTAATCTACACACAATAGCAGATAATACTGAAGCAGGAGGAATCAATATATTTAACAAAATTATTTATAAATAAAAAGATTTAAAAGTTTGCAGAGGTATTCACTCCCATTGCTGTGATTAATTCTGGTGCAACCAGTTGCCATCTGAAGTCACATAATTAGCTGAATAGCATTCACCTATGTGCAATTAAAGTGTCACATGATCTCACTAGAAATTCACCTGTTCCTGGAAGGCCCCAGAGATTGTTAGAGAACATAGCTAAACAAACAATTCAACAAAACAATGGTTTTGTTAAAGTGTTAGGTTTTGGTTACAAAAAATATCCTAAGCATTCCACAGACCACCGTTAAAGCTATTATTAATAAATAAGAGGTCATCCAGTAAAAGTCAGTGACTGGCTAAGGAAAACACTAGCCAGAGAGGTATCTAAGAAGCCAAGGGTAACTCTGAAGGAGCTAAGATCTAAGATGGAAGCAGCTGTTCATAGGACAACCATAGCCTAGCCACTCCACAAAGCTAAGCTTTATGAAAGAGTGGTGAGAAGAAATCATTAATGGAAAAAAAATCCATATGAAATCCTGTGTTGGAGACTTTGGTCTGATGAGAGCAAAACTGAACGTGCTGACCTTGGAATTAGGTGGTATATTTGGCGGAAACTGCTCATCACCGTGAGAACACATCCCCCACAGTGAAACATGGTGGTGGTAGCAGTATGTTGTGGCAATGCTTTTCATCAGCAGGGACTGGAAAACTGCTCAGGGTTGAAAGCATGATGGATGGAACAAAAAAATAGCCAATCCTAGAAGAAAACCTGTTCCTGTCTGCAAGATGCTTGAGACTGATGTAAAGGTTCACGTTCCAACAGGACAACATAACCAAGCATATTGACAAAGCTCAAAACCAAAGAATCTGAATGTGTTAGAATGGACCAGTCAAAGTCCAGACCTCATTCCGAGTCAAAATCTGTTGCGAGACTTCAAAATGGATCAGTAATGGTCTCCCTGTCAATCTGACAGAGCTTCAGCAATTCCCCCCCCCCCCAAAAGTATGCAAGTTAAAGTGGTTAAAGAAACACCTGTTTATAGTTGATTTTTAACAAATGATTGAGAGAGTGAGAAAAAAAAAGAAAACACATGCTTGAATTCAATAAATTACAAAAGATTTGAAGGTTAAAGAGTAACCGTTCTGGCACTGAAAACAGAAGAAATTAATGAATACTGCACCTCACACATGGACTGGTCATAATCCTCTGGACCAAAGTGATCTCCACCTGGCTGAAGATCCAGAATGACAGCTGGGACATGTCCTGATTGAAGAACAATTTGAAGATTATGTTGTCACATGCAGTTGTACTATGACCAGGCTGTACCAACTAAGAGGCAATGGTGTATGTTCACATATTTAACGTAAAGCCTGGCTTTGTGCTCAAACTGCCAAGCTTTCAGTTCTTCAAAGAGCAGCCACACCGTAATAAAGGATAAGACAGTAACCGAATGCACAAGCATGAGCAGGCTCTCAGGTGTTTTTAAGTGGGGGTGAGTCACAGTAGCCTCTTTATCTCTGGCTCACAGGCACACAGTGTCTCACCTGGGCATCAGGCCCACCGCATGAGCTTAACATACTCTTCAAAGGTAACACAAGGAGGGTCAAGTATACACATCTATTCATGCCAAAATTAAATATATATAACTAAATATATACCAGTATGAATTAAATGAGCATATGAATAAACTCTGAAATTGTGCAAGAACTTAATATAATAATAATAGAATAATTCACAGCTCTGACAGTAGTGGTAGCAGTTTATGTTAATGCACTCGCTATTTAATACATTAATACTTTTCTATAATAACAACTCATTCACCGGAGCATGTATGGTGGATGCTCCACATAACCGAAGCCTAATAATAAATGTCTAAAAGACGTTTATTTAAGAGGAGACGTTTATTTAACATTTTTTGGGGTGGTCTCCTGGTATCATCTCCAGGTAACTGTTTTTAATTGAGAACAGGAACCAACTTCTCTCACAAAAGTTCCACAAGATTAAATGCAACTATAAACAGTTCATTAAAATTTATGATGTAATTTATTAATCAATTGAAAAATTTTAATCATTGGAAAATTATGGTGGTGTAAGAGGAATAACAGACTGTTCAGATGTGCTGTTATAGGAAAATAATCAAAAAATAAACTTTGGGCCATGTCAGAGGCAGTGGTGGCTTAGCGGTTAAGGCTCTGGGTTACTGATCGGAAAGTCGGGGGTTCAAGGCCCAGCACTGCCAAGCTGCCATTGTTGGGCCCTTGAGCAAGGCCCTTAACCTCTTAACTAAGACTTGGCTCCGGGGCGCTGTATCATGGCTGACCCTGCGCTCTGACCCCAACTTTCAAACATGCTGGGGTATGCGAAGAAAAGAATTTCACTGTGCTGTGAGCAATGAAGACTCATTATCATTATCACACCACCAGGTAACTTATTTATCTTCCTATAACAGCACACCCCATTGTGTTTTACTTCTTACATAAAAGTACAGTCAGCTCCAGAATAACTGGCACCCTTGGTTATGATGGGTTAAAAAAAAAAACCGTCTTTGTAGTTAATTAGCTTAATCTCACACTGAAAATGTGGGATAATTTTATAATACCCTATTTATAAATGTATACGGTTATAAATCTTCTGGGAAACATGTAAATATCTTATGCAAACAAAATAATAACAATTTACACTGATCATCCTGTTCAAAAGTTTACATCCCCCCACGGATCTTAATGTACCGTGTTGCTTTCTTAAGCATCAGTGAATGTTTGCACCTTTTGTAATAGTTGTGTACGAGTCCCTCAGTTGTCCTCAGTGTGAAAAGATGGATCTCAACATCATATAGCCACTGTTGGAAGGGGGTCAAATATTCAGAAGCAAAGAATGTGCAGGATCTGGAGGATTTTTCTGAAGAACAGTGTGCAGTTTAACTGCTCAGGACTAACAAGGGACTCATGAACAACTATCACAAAACATAAACTCAGTCATTGATCATTCAAGAAACAACACAAAGTATTAAGAATCAAGCACCTGTAAACTTTTGAACTGGTTCATTTGTGCAAATTCAGTTATTACTGTGTCTTGTGGACTATATGTAAACGTTATGTGTACGAAATAAAAACAAAATGCAATTTTTATGATCCCTTATAAAGGCTTTGAAATTATTAACATTTTGCAGATTCTGCAAGGCACACATATACAGTATATTATATATATATATATATATATATATATATATATATATATATATATATATATATATATATATATAAATTTATGACCTCAACTGTATATGATACAATTTTAACTTATACTCTTGTTACTTAAAGGTATATTCACTAAACAAAAGGTTAGTAAACATTTGTATTTATTAACAGGAAAGTTTTGTGAATGAGCAGCCAAGACACAGAGTTATCCCTGATAATTAGCTTTGGTTAGTCATGATGGCACAAACAGTGCTGCTCTCTTGTAAACCTTATTGTAAAACATGTCTCTGTGATTGACTCTGAGTTATATGATTGCAATGTCAAGTCCACTGGATAGGTGAAGCCATGTAGACAGCATAATCTAAAAGAGCTAGGCTCTCTCCCATACTTCATCGCACATCCAACAGTGTGCTCTTAATGCTGAGAGGCCATTGAGAAACTTGCATGCTGTCACTTTACATCCCGACTCTGAAGTACAGCGATGTCTGAACATCACACAGCTAATCCTGAAAACTCCTCCGTCTGCGGTCTGTTATCAGCAGTGTCGCCGTGGGTGTCTTTCCCTATCAGCCTGCCTCTCTTTGGTCTGTTTTTCACAAGCCTCCTCCTGACCTTGGCCCAGCCCGGTGTATTGTTCCTGATCTGATATGCTATCTTTCAAACATGCTAATCGCTCCAGCTGCTGGCGTGTGTGATCAGCATTTTATCTCCCAAAGAAGGGTAGCAAGAGATTAGAGGGAGACTTTCTTTTAGCATTCATCTGTGTGTGCGTGTGTGCATGTTAATTAAGCAGACACGGAGAAGGAAAGGGATTTGCACTCTAAGGGATTGGGATGTGCTGACACCGTATCTCAGAGAGAATGCTCACACACAAGGTGACCTCTGCATGATAGAACAGACGTCTAACAAATCGCCTGTTTTCAGATGGGACACGTACTCTCCTGAAGAGACGGCAGCAGAGCTTGTGCTAATCCTACCGGCTGAATTGAGAGCTGGCCTTTTGGACAACGACCTCTCCGTTTGGTGACATCATACTCCTCTCGTCCTATTATTCTTACTGTCCTTTCGACAAGGATAGAAGCAATTTTCGGTTTACTCTTGACAGATTTTGACACATCTCATGCTGTGAAATAATCCACAAGCATTCTTGTCACAGTATACGCACGGTCTCTGAAGACTGTCGGACATTCAGGTCATGTCAAGCAGTAGCAAGTCAAGACGACTGGACTCGAGTTGTAACCTTGGAGATTTGGCATCTAAAGCTAGCTGTTTTGACACTCAAACACAAACAAATATAGCCTCTACGTTCAGTGTTCGCTCCAAAACCACAAAACACATGTACACACACACTCCTTTTAGGCCAGAACTTGCAATTCTAGTGCAAGGAGGGCCAGAGAGATTGAGAAGATATTTTATTGACAGGTGCTGAAATGTAATGCTGCATTCGACTAGAGGTTGGGAATTATGAGTTACGACCTCTAGGCGGATACAGCATTACATTTCTGCAGGAAAAAAAATTAAAACCAAAGAATATGCCCCGTCATGTCAGAATTCCTACGCATGGAACTCCTCAACTCCATCGAGCTAATAAGTCGATGCGGTATCTGACAAACTTCATTAAATATGACAAAAAAATGTTGGTAAAAACACCGACCTGGCCTTTAATAAAGCTGATTAGAATTAAATTAGAATGAACTAATTTCGCTGACTTGACGTTTAAATAAAACCCCTCAAGTGCTAATAATTCATTTCAATCACCATTTCTAGCTCTAATGAAGCGAATAATAGCATGAATCAGAAATTTCCAGAGAAGATGTAGACTAACCTTTAACACTGAGGTTGCTGGTATGGGTCTGGATGGCCTTCTTGAGCTTTTCCACATACTTTAAGACACCTGCCAAAGGCACTCTGCTGTCCTCAGAGTATGCAGTGATCAGCATGGATGGATAGAGCTGGAGCACAAAAGATACCGCTGTAAGTCATCACAAATCATTCAGAGTGGCACCGGGAAAGTTAGTCTGAATTACCTGAGGAGTAATATTATGACAGGGACAGTAAGAGGCAATGTTGTCCCAGTCCCGGGTATATGCAAGCGGGTCACCCCACTCCCCTCTCTCCTCTACTGTTAACGGCAGGGATGAGTCCTGCATGGTGCTAAGAACATCCAAAAACGGAGCCTAAATAGAAAAACCAATGCGAGTAATTCTTATACACTGTCACAGCATGAGGAATGCAGTTCACACAAGAAACATTTGCCTGAATTCATCATATTATAGGGTTCAATATCAATATTTTAATATAAAATCAATCCCTCTCCCCTCATTCCAGTCAGGAAACAGCTGATCTGGGAAGTACTGCATACGTCTAAGATTAAGGCAATATGAGACTGCTGTCTTCACAGGTAACTTATTTTTGCCTAAATTCGAAGGTAGCATCGTTTCTGGGGAAATCTCATCCTTCTGTATTTTTCAAATCAACTTGTGCTTGAGTTAATGTAGTGCCATATAATCTTTATTCATTCAAGTTACTAGCAACTGCAGAGTCATGTTTCCTGGAGCAGTTAACAGTTTAACTGAATCTTCAGCAAGTTTTTAACAAAAAGTTGAACTTGATAATGAGTCTTTATTGGTCACAGCACAGTGAAATTCTTTTTGTCGCATACCCCAGCATGCCAGGAACGTTGATGTTTCGGAATATTCTTGCCATGGCTCACAATGTGTTTGATATTTGACAAGAGGCTCAATCGACCTGGAATAATGTTATTGGTGGTGTTTAAAACATGACGCGTTTTTTTTTTTCTTCTGTCACATGAACATTCTGAATGGAAAAATTACATTTGGGCACAAACTAATGTGACAGATTAAAAACAAACAAACAAAAAACCCCATGATTGAATTGACTACTACTTCAATGACTACGTTTACATGGACAGTAATAATCTAATTATTGACCTTATTCTGAATAAGACAATATTGTGATTAAGGTGTTTACATGAGTTGCTTTTAGAATACTCCTTTCATGTTCCTGTTTTACATGTTATAGAACATAGATCGATTAACGGCACACGTCATTACGTTACCTCCAGAATTTCACGTATCAACATTCAGTTGGTCTTCGTTATGGTGCCGTAAACAGTTTTGGGTGTTTCATTTTTAATTTTACGAACGCTTCAAGTGCAGTTAATTATTTGTCATGCTATACATGCTAATAGACGACTGCTTGAAGCCATGGGCTGCGTCCCAAACCGCATACTTACCTACTATATAGTAGAAGAAATACATGTATCTGACCTACTATATAGTAGATAAGTACGTGGTTTTGGACGCAGACGTGCTCGCTTGTTTACTGTCAAACGGTTGAGCGCTGCCTTGTGTGTGTACGTGTCCTGTCGCAAAACGCAATGAAAACTCCCACACGACGTTAATAGTGTGATTAAGATGTGTACATGTCTGTTATACACGTCGATAATGTGACTAAAACAGGAATACTCCATATGTCTTAATTCGATTCGTGTTTACTTCGAGTATGACTTTAGTCATATTAAGGTAATAAAAAAAATCGTTGTTTACATGCTAGTTTCTTAATCAGTGTATCGTCTTAATCGGGTTAATATCGGATTAATCTTGTCCATGTAAATGTACTGACTGTTTTCCTTCTGAGCATGTATTCTGGCTTGGAATATTGAAGGCTACTCCAAGCCATCTTAAATGGATGGAAAATTGGAGAAAAAAAACAAAGCCTTTTTAAGTGATTGATACTAATGAGTTGTAAATAATATGACCACTAATAAAAAAGGTCTATTTACATATTAGGTTGTCCTTAAATAGTTAATAAGTCCTGTCAATTTGCTCTGTGGTAAAGCAGCTGAGCCTATTTTTAAAAATTCTGCCCAATGAGAAGTACAGATAATCACTGCTTAGCAGGTTGGTCTACAAGAGACAGTTACAGTAAGTGACTAATCCCCACTGTTAAAACAGCATGTGCTGGATTTGCTGTATGCTAGGTAATAGTATACACCAAAAACCTGGACCAGCAATCCATAGCTAAACTCAGAGAAGAGCTGGGAAGAGCATGGAAACTACACTACTGTGTTATTTTTACCCCTCATCCCTTCTGACAAATCCCAGCTTCTATGCTAGAAATGAAGCCTGTAGTAGCGCACCACGTTATTGCAACTCACCTGCAAGAGGACGGCTCTGAGGAGGTGAGGATGTTGGTTGCACAGTGCACCCGCTAGTACAGCTCCTGCACTGCGCGCCGTGAGGGCAGTTAGTGCAGGCTGGGACACTCCTGACTGGAAGAGAGTCTGAATACAGGCAGTGAGATCCTCTACTCCATTCTGCTTGTGCTGCAAACACCCTGCTTGGTGCCAGGCCAGACCACACTCACCACCACCCCTGTTCAATTACCCCAACACACAAACATGCATACACGTATATAATAACACACAGGGATTTGCTATTAATCGCTGACATGTGTGAATATTTCTTTCAGGATACTAACCTGGCCCTTAACTATTACAGATCCAACAAGCTTTCCTTAACACTATACATTTTGCACAGGCATGAAACATGAGAGGAGTGATAGTTCGGTACCTGACATGGCAGTAGGCCAAAGCCCAGTTGTCCTCCAGCAGCAGCCTTTTCTCAGGACTGAAGGCCATGTTGAGGTCCAGGCCGTAAGCACCGTATACATGGAGCAAGAGTGGAACATCATTCAGATCAGCCAATGATTTTGTGTGAAAAAGTGTCAAAGGCACCGCAGTCCCATCCTAAACCACAAATTCACATTGAAGGTGGTCATATTAATATTGCCAAAGGTATGTGGACACCTGAACAATCATACCCATAACTGCTTTAAGAACATTCCATTCCAGATTTATTGCCCCCTTATAATAACTCTGTGTAATATAATGCTGTTATAATAACCCTCACTCTTCTAGGAAGGCTTTCCACTCATTTTGGAGTGTGGCTATTGGGATTTGTGCTCATTCAGCCACAAAAGCATTAGTGAAGTTGGGCAATGATGTTAGGCGAGGAGGTCTGGCAGCGTTCCAATTCATCCCAAAAGTGTTCAGTGGATGTTCAAGTGCAGACCACTAGGGCTCTTCGGTTACGTTTACATTTACGGCACGCCCTTATCCAGAGCGCCTTAGATTTGATCTCATTTTATACAACTGAGCAGGTGAGGGTTAAGGGCCTTGCTGTGCAGGGGCAGGTTGGTAGATGATCTGGGATTTGAACTCACGACCTTCCAATCAGGAATTCACTGCCTTAACCACTGAGCTACCACCTCACCTTGGCAAACCATGCCTTGCGTTGTGCACTGAGGCACTGTTATCCTTGAACTTTTAGTTCCAGTGAAGGGAAGTCTTACTGCTACAGTGTACAAAGACATCCCACACAACTGTGTGCTTAATACACTAAAGGTGTCCACGTGCATTTGGCCATAGTGTATACATTAACTGTGGGCATTAAACATTAAATTTCCTTATCGACCCTAGTGAAGTGAGAAATGTGGGTTTGTCCGTGTGTGTGTGTGTGTATATGTGTCCTAAATCAGTGTTTAACTTCAGTCTTAAGCAATAAACTGAGCTGGTTGTGGAAGACTGAACTTTGTCACACTGTAGTACAATGTATACTTGAATAAAGACCTGGCTGATGGCCTGCAGGTGGGTGGTGTGACACTCAGCGAGGGCGGTGTGTTGACGCACTCCGTTGCAGGAGATGGGTCGCTCATCCGTAGGAGATAAGAGGTAGCGGGCAGGGGGATGAACCGGGGACGACAGAAGGAAGTGGAATACATTTCTCTTCAGTGTGTCAGAACGTTCTGCCTCTACATCAAAGCCCCAGGACGGGAGCTATGTTAATAAGAAAAAAAGTCATTATATTAAAAAAAAAAGAAGCTCATCACATTCTGGGCCACAGCAAGAACATTCAGGACATCCAGTTCTATTTTTAGTTAAAATTATGTTAACAGCTCCAGGAAATGTTAAGACTGTGCAATTTCTAGTAATCAGGATGAAGGAAGAATATATAGCACTACACTTTAACGCAAATTGATTTGACAGTTAAGAATTGGGCTATTTATTTCAGTCATTCATGAAGATAAGAAGGAGTTTATAAGTCGGACATTGTACTGATAAGATCCTAATGGCCATTATATAAAACAGTTATAAAACTAGATAGGTAAAGTTCATCACGTCAAACTCTGATGTTGGCTTGAGAAAGCAAGATTGAAAGATAGATACAGTGCCAGTTGTTATAAAGTTGATGATATAGACAGACAGATAGATCAAACAAGATTTAAAGACAATGTGTTTAGAAGAATGGACCAAAATCACACCTGAATACTGCGGCTGATTAATTTCTTTATACAGGAGGTGTATTGAAGCTGTCGTTACAAACAAAGGCTTATCTACTAAGTATTAAATACATTTCAGTTATTGTGTTCAATACTTTTTTCCTGTGTCATTCCACTTTATTACACCTAACTTCATTTATGGACTTTAATGTTGTGAATTCTTTATATTTCCAGATTATTATTTATATTTCCAGTTAATACCAAAGTCTGGTGAAAATTTCATGTGTATAGCCTCATAGGAAAAATGTTGCTGCATTCAATACTTATTTCCCCCACTGTATATAGATAAGAAATATTTTTTTGAAGCCGTCTTACATTTTAAAAGGTCAAAGTTTGAAGGTTTTAAGTATCTCAGACAGATAGATTGCTATGTGCTTGCTACAGTGTTCTGGGTGGTTGCTAGGGTGCTGCTAGGCAGTTGCTAGAGCGTTATGGGTGGTTGTTAGGTGGTTGCTAGGGTGTTATGGGTGATTGCTAGGTGGTTGCTAGGGCGTTCTGGGTGGTTGCTAGGGTACTTTGGGTGGTTGTTAGACGGTTACTAGGGTGTTATGGGTGATTGCTAGGCAGTTGCTAGGGTATGGGTGGTTGCTATGGTGTTATGGGTGGTTGCTAGGCTGTTGCTATGTGTTTGCTAGGGTGTTATGGGTGGTTGCTAGGTTGTTGCTATGAGGTTGCTATGAGGTTGCTAGGGTGTTATGGGTAGTTGCTAAGCAGTTGCTGGGTGTTATGGGTGATTGCTAGGCAGTTGCTAGGGTATGGGTGGTTGCTATGGTGTTATGGGTGGTTGGCAGGATGTTGCTAGGGTGTTGCTATGCATTTGCTAGGGTATTATGGGTGGTTGCTATGCAGTTGCTAGGTTGTTATGGGTGGTTGCTAGGCTGTTGCTATGTGTTTGCTCGGGTGTTATGGGTGGTTGCTAGGTTGTTGCTATGCGGTTGCTAGGGTGTTATGGGTAGTTGCTAAGCAGTTGCTGGGGTATTATGGGTGATTGCTAGGCGGATGCTATGGTGTTATGGGCAGTTGCTAGGTTGTTGCTAGGGTGTTCTGGGTGGTTACTAGGGTGTTCTGGTTGGTTGCTAGGGTACTTTGGGTGGTTAGATTGTTGCTAGGTTGTTGCTATGCAGTTGCTAGGGTGTTATGGGTAGTTGCTAAGCAGTTGCTGGGTGTTATGGGTGATTGCTAGGCAGTTGCTAGGGTATGGGTGGTTGCTATGGTGTTATGGGTGGTTGGCAGGATGTTGCTAGGGTGTTGCTATGCATTTGCTAGGGTATTATGGGTGGTTGCTATGCGGTTGCTAGGTTGTTATGGGTAGTTGCTAAGCAGTTGCTGGGTGTTATGGGTGGTTGCTAGGTTGTTGCTATGCAGTTGCTAGGGTGTTATGGGTAGTTGCTAAGCAGTTGCTGGGTGTTATGGGTGATTGCTAGGCGGATGCTATGGTGTTATGGGCAGTTGCTAGGTTGTTCCTAGGGTGTTCTGGGTGGTTGCTAGGGTGTTCTATTTGGTTGCTAGGGTACTTTGGGTGGTTAGATTGTTGCTAGGTTGTTGCTATGCAGTTGCTAGGGTGTTATGGGTAGTTGCTAAGCAGTTGCTGGGTGTTATGGGTGATTGCTAGGCAGTTGCTAGGGTATGGGTGGTTGCTATGGTGTTATGGGTGGTTGGCAGGATGTTGCTAGGGTGTTGCTATGCATTTGCTAGGGTATTATGGGTGGTTGCTATGCGGTTGCTAGGTTGTTATGGGTAGTTGCTAAGCAGTTGCTGGGTGTTATGGGTAATTGCTAGGCGGATACTATGGTGTTATCGGCAGTTGCTAGGTTATTGCTAGGGTGTTATGGGTGGTTGCTAGGGTGCTCTGGGTGGTTGGTAGGGTGTTGCTAGGGTGTTATGGGCGATTGCTAGGCTGTTGCTATGCAGTTGCGAGGGTGTCGCTATATGGTTGCTAGGCTGTTATAGGTGGTTGCTATGGTGTTCTGGGTGGTTGCTAGGGTGTTATGAGCAGTTGCTAGGCTGTTGTTAGGGTGCTATTGGTGGTTGACAGGTTGTTGAGAGGTGGTTGCTAGGGTGTTATGGGTGGTTGCTAGGCTGTTGTTAGGGTGTTATGGGTGGTTACTGGGGTGTTGCTAGGTGGTTTTTAGGGTGTTCTGGGTGGTTGCCAGGCTGCTGCTAGGGTGTTGCAATGCGTTTGCTAGGGTGTTCTGGGTGGTTGCTAGGGTGTTGCTATGCGTTTACTAGGGTGGTTGCTGGGTGTTATGGGTAATTACTAGCCGGTTGCTAGGGTGTTATGGGTGGTTGCTAGGGTGCTCTGGGTGGTTGACAGGGTGTTGCTCGTGTGTTATGGGCGATTGCTAAGGTGTCCCTGTGCGGTTGCTAGGGTGTTATGAGTGGTTGCTAGGCTGTTGCGGGTGGTTGCTAGGGTATTATGGGCGGTTGCTAAGCTTTTGCTACAGTGTTCTGGGTGGTTGCTATGGTGTTGCTATATGGTTGCTAGGGTATTATGGGCTGTTGTTAGGGTGTTATGGGTGGTTGTCAGGGTGTTATGGGTGGTTGTCAGGGTGTTAAGGGTGGTTGCTAGGGTGTTATGGGCAGTTGCTAGGCTTTTGCTAGGGTGTTATGGGTGGTTGCTAGGCGGTTGCTAGGTATTATAGGTGATTGCTAGGCTGTTACCTAGGGGCTTCAGACCGTGTGCACTCAGGTGTGCCTGTAAGTTTTGTCAGTTGGAGCTAGGCTCTGAACGTTCCGTAAATATAAGTGAATGGGAGTTTTAGGGATTTTTCCTCGTCCACAACGGGAATACCGGGAGTCCGACAAGTTTGGAAAAATAGAGACTGACCAGTGTGATCAGCCTGAAGGACTGTGCTGAGTTTGGTGGACATAGCTTGAAAGCTCAAGGAGTTATAACGGTCAGAAATGTGTAATGCTAGTCACTGGGAATTTTGGCTACTTTCAGCTTCCGTACCATCATAATTTAGAAAAGATATAACCACTCGAGCCAGAACAGGCTGAGTTTGGTGCATGTAGCTTGAAAGGAGGAGTTACAATTGATAATTTTGGGTCTCTAATTTCTGTCTCTAATAAAGCAAAACAGTATACTGGCCTTCTCAAGCCAACACAATAAGGTGCATTTGGCTTTTATATACAGTAGCAGTATTGTAATGAGCACAACTCTAATGGACTATTCTCACATGGTGAATGGTCACATCATTAGGAGACTTTAATGGAAAGGTCTGCAGATGGAGTCGACCCTGAGGCCCCCTCAATGTGAACACACAGTGATCTGGTAACATCTCCATGTCTTTAATGACTGCTCCAGGTCCAGGGCTGTACACAGGCTCCCAATAGCACATGGCTGGAGAGGAGAGAGAGGTCCTCAGCAACTTTGGAAATAAACCAAATGAGCAGGTCAGAAGAACAGTAATCTTACAAATGATACACACATCCAGAGACCAGCACCTTAGCTTAGCTTAGCTCGTGTCTCTTTACACTATTGCCAACTGGCACTAGCACTTGGATTTTTTTAGTAAACAGCGAGGCACTTCAGTGGAATACTGCAATATTGCCATCACTCCCATTTACTACTATTTACTATTATTGCACTTTTCTGCATAACTGTTACAGTTTACAACTTCTACTGCTGTCCATAATCTTGCATCTTACTTCTACTGTAAATACTTTTATTTTACTTATATTTATTGCTATTTGCATTTCTGGTTAGAGGCGAACTGCATTTCCTTATCTCTGAAAGTGTACACTGCACAAAGACAATAAAGTTGAATCTCAATCTCAGATTCTTTTCAATTTCCAACAGATGTGATATGTATAATAAGAGTTTTCTAAAAAGAGACTTTATGAGAAACTAGATGCTATAGCTTAATCAGCATTGAAGATCAGAATTTATATTACTAACAATTATTCAGAAAGGTTTGAAAGTGAAAGCTTGATCCAAGTGGAATACAGAGTGGGAGGCCCACCCCAACCTTTAAGCCCACACTGCTGCTGTCACCAGTCTTCCACTTTTGCCCTTAATTAAAATCAGGTAACAAAAACATACAAAACGTGTACACTGCTGTGAAAAAGTATTTGATTTCTTCTGTTTTTCTGTACATCTTATACTAAACAGTTTTAGCTCTTCAAATGAAATACAACATAAACAAAGGCAACCTGCGTAAACACAAAATTGTTTTTTTTATTGACTCAAAAAAAGTTATCCAACACCTATCACCAATGTGAAAAACTAATTGCCCCCTTAATTTTAAATTCTCATCGTGTCACCTTTAACAGCAATAACTGCAACCAAATGCTTCCGATAACTAGAGATTGGTCTTTCACGTACTTCTAGGACTAGGACTTACTCCTATGCTTTGGATCATTGCCTTGCTACATAATCCAGTTGCACTTGAGTTTCAACTTATGGACTGAAGACCGGACATTCTGGTAAAGAGCTGAATTCATGTTTTCCTCAGTTATTGCAAGTTGCCCAGACCCTGAAGCAACAAAGCATCCCCACACCAGCACACTTCCACCACCATGCTTGACCATAGGTATGATGTTCTTTTACACCAGATGTAACGGGACCCCTGTCTTCCCATCAGTTCCACTTTTGACTCATCAGTCCACAGAACATTCTCCCAAAAGGTTTGAGGATCATCGAGGTGTGTTTTGGCAAAATTCAGACAAGCCTTAATGTTCTTCTAGGTTTGCAATGGTTTTCACCTCACCACTCTTCCATGGATGCCATTTTTGCCCAGTGTCTTTTTGATAGTAGAGTTTTTCCATTTGGAGATAAAGGCTCTCACTGTGGTTCTTTGGAGTCCCAGAGCCTTTTAAATAGTTTTGCAATCCTTCCCAGACTGATGTATTTCAATCACCTTCTTCCTCATAATTTCTGCAATTTCTTTAAATTTTGGCATAGTGTATTACTGGGTAAGACCTCTTAACCAAGGGTTGATAAAGTTGATAAAGTTCTATTTAAGTGTTGATTTGATTGAACAGAGATGGCAGTAATCAGGCCTGGTTGCGTCTTGTCCATCTGAATGCAGTTTCACAGATTTGTGGAATTAGTAACTAATACATTTTCACACAGGCCCAGTTGGTATTGGATAACATTTTTTTGCTACAATAAATAACATTATCAATTACAAACTGTATTTTGTATTTTCTCAGTTTTCCTTTGTTTTATCTTGGATTTAGTATGAGATATACACAAAAACAGAAGAAATTTTTCACAGCACCATATGGGACAGAAGAGATGCTCACTTCGTACTCGTGGCCTGGGCCAGTGTTGGCGAGGATGTACAGCTGGTCGTCAGAGTGCTCTACATGGTACAGCACACCAGGCTGCCGTCGCTGTACTAGTTTAGGGGGCGAGAGAGGAGACCTGCTGTCAATCATCCAGACCTCAGAGCTGCACTTACTGCTGCAGTTTATAGTCAGAAGCCTCTGATCTCTTGACTGAATGACCTCCACGAAGAACCTGCACAGCACATCAGCATAATTAATTCGTTTGACATTGTTATACATTTTTATGTATGAAAGTACACCTTGTTATTGCATCTCCATTAATATTAAAAACATAACTGTTCATTATTGAGTAACTGTCATAGTGAGGGTCCCTACTTGCTTCCAATTATTTTTGGGACCTCTCCAAAGTTGATTTGTTTCAAAGCACAAACATTGATTCAGTCAGATGCAGTTTGGACAATTGGTACATTTGTTTTGATGGAGAATGTTTAATCTGTTTGGCATATTGAAATCAAAAGAACTGGTTTTAAAATATTTATTAGGCTAGAGTTGTATCCTTGCAAAAGGAAATGATTTTTACTCGTCTCATTTACATAGACTCATGCATCATATAGTAAATACATGGTCAGGGAGTTGAATAGAATATGTAAAATATTTTTCTTGCTCCAGTGGGGAAAAAAAGAGTCAATTATTTTGTGAGGCAATTTCAGTTTGATCCTGACTGGAGAGAAAGTGAGCTTGGGTGGGAAAAGCTGTGTATAGGACAACCATAGCCACCCAACAAAGTGAGACACTCCACAAAGTGAGAAGAAAGGCATATGAAAGGTATCTGGAGTCTGCCAAAAGGCATGGTGAAAAATCAGCAAACATGTGGGAAAAAAACGTTCTGACCTTGGCATAGAGTGCTATGGTCATGTCACAAAAGTAATTTCACAGCTCATCATATGTGTATGATTGTGTGTGTGGCCAATAAAATTTTACTTGGATATGCTAGAAGAAAACCAGCCTAAAAGAGACTTGAGCCTGGGATGGAGGTTCACCTTCATGACAACCAACAGGATACCAGAGCTAAGCATGCTGCCGAGGCTGCTCTAAAGTGGTACAATACCAAGAATCTGAATAAGTTATAATGTCCCAGTCAAAGCCCAGACCTTTCTGCACCTTCAGATCATATATATTGTTAAAGAAAAAAATCTCAGTTAAGTCAAATTACATTTCCAGATTGTAACATGTCAAAATGTGGTGAATAATAATGAAATACACATTATATTACTTATATACCATATTAGCCTCTTGAGGTTTTCAAAATGAGTGGGAGTGAATGGGGTATTATTGATTTCTGAGAGGGAGTAAAGACTGATTGCTGACTGCAGAACTGGAGCTGCTGATGTAGCTTCTATTCACAAAGATGCAATAACAAGGAGTGAGTACAATAGAAATCATATGTTATACCAAAGCAAAATACTGGTATTATACTATGGTATTATGCTATTATACTGCATGTATAGGGGGACAAAAAAAAAAAACACAGGAGAGAAGCAGTAAACAGATGACAAGAGTGACTGAGAACTGTCTATGCTCAGGTTTCTATAAAGCAGCACAGGACACGAACAAAGCAGCTAGCCAGTCTCAGAAACACACTCTTACTCTGGATCTTTTTCTTCATAAACCAGCATACTGTGGAAGCCAGAGTTTGTAAGGTGAAGTCGAAAAACATGTCTGCACCGGAGCCCTTCTTGACTGGTGTAGTACAGTACGTCATCAGTGGCCCACTCTGTACCGAGAGCAGAGAGTCGTAAATACACACTCATACAAAAACAAAGGGAAATCTACCATTTTAATGAAGCAGATGAAAAACAATTACTAAAAGATATTACTATTATCACTAATATCCATGTAGATGAAATCCCTTCAGGATTTTGTTGCACATTGCACAAGCCCCTGACTGCAGCTCTACTGCTGCATAATTAGTTTCCACACTAATCAAGACCTTTGGTAGAATCTGAATATTAGAGCTAGATGTATATTAGAGCTAGTATATCTTTGATCATGTGGTTGGATAACCCTGTTGTAGACTAGGAAATTTTCTGAAAGCACTGATGGTCTAAAGAATTCACACCAAAATGGTTTCCAAAGCAGTAGTCCATCTCATGCAAACAAACAGACTTTCTATTTCAATCATTTTAATACACAACCATCAAAAGGC
The DNA here is from genome assembly GCF_023375685.1 of Ictalurus furcatus. NCBI lineage: Eukaryota > Metazoa > Chordata > Actinopteri > Siluriformes > Ictaluridae > Ictalurus > Ictalurus furcatus. The sequence continues at coordinate 13,401,095 of NC_071257.1, read as the reverse complement.
AAACCATTTTGCTCCATTTTTAATGCTCCATCACTTTTTTCATGGGTGAAGTGTACAGTTCAAAGAAATGCACTCACATAACACACACCCTTCTATACAGTCCCCTCTGAAAGTATTAGAATGGCAAGGCCAATTCTTTTGTTTTACACCGAAAAGAGGAATATGAGACGATAGAATCAGAACTTCAGTTTTCCTTTCCTGATATTTACATCTAGATGTGTTAAGCAACTTAGCACATGTCGCCTTTTGTTTGAATCCACAAATGTTTCAAGTGATCAAAAAATATTGTAACGTGACTGACAGGTGTTTCTTGTTGCCCAGGTGTGTCCTGTTAAATTGATTGCTTATACTATTTAAAGCTCTGAATGTCTACTCTTGGTTTGAGCCCTGGGGTTCACCTGTCAAGACTGCATTTGTTGTTTAAAAAGGATAAACCAACATGAAGACCAGAGAGCTGTCTCTGGGAGAAAAGCAAGCCATACTGATGCTAAGAAAAGAGGGAAAATCTATCAGAGCCATTGCACAGGCATTATACATAGCAAATACAACAATTTGGAACTTCCTTAAAAAGAAACAAACCACTGGTGTACTGAGCAACAAGACATTGAACAGGGTGGCCAAGGAAAACAACAGCAATTGAACTGTGAAGAAAAACACAAAACAACAGTCAGTGACATCACCAACAGCTTTCACAGGGCAGGGGTGAAGGTGTCACAATCTACCATTCAAAGAAGACTTCATGAGCAGAAATATAGAGGCCATACCACAAGATACAAACCATTCATCAGCAGTAAGACTTGGAAAGCCAGATTGGAATTCACAAACAGAGAGATGAGCCACAAAAGTGACGGGAAGGCCAAAGTGTGTAGAAGGAAAGGATCTGCTCATGATCCAAAACATATGAGCTCATCAGTCAAGCACAGTGGAGGTAGTGTCATGGCTTGGGCCTGCACTGGAACAGGCTCACTAATCTTTATTGATGACGTAACTCATGACGGTAACAGCAGAATGAATTCGGAGGTCTGCAGAAATATATCTGCCAATTTACAGAGAAATGCAATCTAATTGGGAGGAACGTCATCATGCAGAAACACAATGACCCAAAACACAGTGCCAACTCAACAAAGGACTTTATCAGGGGGAAAAAGTGGAAGGTTATAGACTGACCAAGTCAACCACCAGGATTTTAACCCAATTTAGCATGCATTTCACCTCCTGAAGAGAAGACTGAAGGGAGAAAAGCATCGCAAAAAAAGAATGCCACGGTTTGGTGATGTCAATGGGTTGACAGTTTGATGCAAGCAATAATTATACTGCTTATAACCAAATATTAAGTTTTATTTACTTTAAGACCACTATCTGTTCCAATACTTCTGCTCACCTTAAAATCGTTATTTTCCAAGTTGTTAACACATCTAGATGTAAATAGTGATAAAATACAAGCTCAAATAAAGGTTCTGATCTATCATTGCATACTCATCGTTTGATTTTCAAACCCAAATGTCTCCTGCATATAGCAAAAACAAAAGAATTGGCCTTGCCGGTCCAGTACTTTCAAAGGGGACTGTGTGCTGTGAGCTATATTTAAAACCATAATTTACAATGTTATGACTATGTAGCCTGTTCCACGCTCACAAACCACAGCTGATACAAATACCTACTCTTTCAGTCATACCTCCTAACCCTACTCCTGAAGTATCCCTTGCTTGTGTTGTCAGTAAAGAAACACAAAAAAATGTGTATTGCAGAGGATTAGAATTGTGGAACATGTCTAGCACCTTGGAGAGCTGCATATGCCTCTCGGTCTTACCAAAGCTGAAGACGTTGTCAATGATGAGCATGGGCTCCTGGGGAATAGCACAGGGTTCCAATCGAACTATCATGCATCTAGCCACTTCACTGTGGTTGCTCTTCAGTGTTGCCGCCAGCATGGACTCAGAAGGAGAGAGTCTGACCCTCTGAAAAGTCCCTTCCACATCACCTGCCCAGTCAGCACTGAGCACTGGCACAATGTGCTGCTCATCTGAGGAAACAAACACAATTCTGCCCTCAAGTGCATTTCTTTTCCCAAGATGTTCCCAACCCTGGTCTTGGATTTTTAGTGGAAAAACTTTTCCCTTGCTCCAACACAACCCAGGAAGGGCTGTTAATTGTCTGATTAATTGAATCAGGGAAAAAATTACATTGCGCAGAACAGAGGTTGGTTTAAAAGGTTTACAAAAACTTCCTAAAAGTTCTAAAATTCTATGAGTTATATGAAGGATGAGGAATGAGATGATAACCTGGGGTGTAACAATCAGACAATTTGGATCGATGTATCAATTTAAACGGCAATGATTGAAATGAATCAAGGCAACAATAGATTCATTATAAATCCATAGATTATTATTGATTATAAATCAATTATTCTTGAAAATAACCGACCACTGGTGTGTAAAAGAATCGTATTTGAACGTGACGTGTAAATGGGCTAGCAAGGTGATTACTTAAAAAAGTCTTTCTCTGCGTCATCATCATTCAGAAATTAACGGAGGCTTACCCCAGATTCTGAATAACATATCGATCATAGGCTACTAAATTGAATCGAATCATATCATAGCGGATCCAGCGGTATTGTCAAATATCGAATTGTTGCCTTATGAACTGAAATCATATAGCAGCAGATTCTGTAGTATCTTCAGATATCAAACGGTTGCTTAAGAATCAAGAGCATATTATATCATGTGGAAGCCTGGGTGTTTACACCACAAATGATTACCTTCGCCACGTGCTGATCTGTATACTCCATGTGCTTCCACAGTATACACATGATGGAGTCCCTGGAACTTGAGGATCAGAGGATTAAGTGCCACTGCATCACATGATCTGGAATATTTTTTTTTTTAAATCCACAAAGGAAGTCACTCACCACAGTGCTGTCAGGCACATCAGCAAACTGTCTATAAACTGAACGCAGCTTTCTCTCAAAGCGCTTCTCTAGCCTTTTCTGTTTCCTCTGATCAGCTTTTACAGCGTCCTAGACAGAAAAAAAAACATCTCTTTAAAAACAAAATCACCTTCACAGCCTGGGTTGTAAGGACTTCTTTCAGTTTGACTTCTTTGATTACTACACAAATGTACTTCACACAAATAACACCAGCAACTGCAAAAATGAATGAGATGAATAATAAACAGCTGAAGACTGTTTCTTACAACAGCGTACAGACGTGTTGTCATTCGGATGCACTGTCTCTCGCAATATGACAGATTTAAGCTTCGTGAAACTGAACGCAAAAATAAACAAACAACACTGGTAGTAAATGAAATCATTTCACTTCAAGCGAGAGCCTATATAAACTACTGTGTATTGTGTCTTTATGTTTATGTTTCGAAGCTTGTATTTACTACTACATGTGCGACCTGAAAACTCAACTCCTGCGCAGTGACATTCTGGACAGACCATAATAATCAATCCCGAGCCTGTAAGATTAACTATGACTACGTGCAAACTGCGCTCTATGAGCTCGGTGATCTATTGGATTTTCTTAGCCGCTAGACCGACGTGGAAAGTATGCGGAAGTAGCGCGCTTCATGGGCCGGCTACAGGGTGCCTTGGTTACCGGCGAATTGTGACAATTTATTTATAACTCATGTTGTTTGTTTTTGTACAATATAAGCAGTTGTACACGATAACGTTTACAGAGTTAGGTTATTCAATTGTTATTCAACTGTTTTTTTATTAGTTATTTAAGTGAGAAATGGAGTCAAACCCAACAGGTAGCCCGGGAATGAAAATATTCAAAGGCGCGCCATCGCCGGAAACGCATGTAAACAAGCACCAGGCTCCGGATTCCCACTGTGGGACAGATGCAGCTCGCGCCAGGTGGACAATTCTCCGACAGGTGACAGCTGCTGGTTTATTATCTAGATAATACACTCAGGATCAAATTTGCAACAGAATGCACTGTGTAACTAGCATCTGTATAGAATAATTATGCTGAATATTGCATTCAGTGTCTCTGTATAAGTGTACTACCTAATTATCTATCTGTACTCTATCAATTCTTCTTCTTTTTCCCCCGCCCAGGTATTGAGGCAGAAGCAGCTCGACAGTGTGAACATTCAGACAGTATCAGTTCGCAGATTTTCCTCGTTCAACCTTTTCTCCAGGACCGAGGTTCCTTCACTGGAGAGCGATGGTCCATCTGACAGCCAGTGGATTGAGTACAGAAGTGCCTGCTTTCCCCAGTACAGTGCCTTAATCAGGTTGGTATGACATGGGTGGCCATTACAACATAGACCACTCCTACGGGTTTTTTGACATGCTCACATTTCTGCATCGTCGGTTCTTTTACATTTGCAAACTTGCCATTCTTTAGAGACAACCATGGGCCGATTAAAATGGAGGAGGTGCTCAACAGCTTCGACAACACCGGGAATGTCTGTGAGTGACCATCTCAGTGTGTATATAATACATGAGAAGTTTGAACACATTTGGAAGCTTCTTTTCACACACATCAACAGTTTGATCAGAATCAGGATCTCTTTATTCTGCCAAGTATGTTATGCAAACAAGGAATTTGTCTTTGGTGAGTACACACATGTATGACATGTAACATACTAAACAGACAAGGCAAGCGCATGGACTATTAACAAAGATTTCTGAAAACAGATGGAAGTTTAAAATCGAAATTGTTAATTTAAATCGCAGTTGTCAAATCAAAAGACGAGGACGTGAAAATATGTACATTCAATATAGGAATCAGAAATAGAATAACTATTGTTTACAGTGTGCTACAGAATGATAAGAACATTGTACTGTTGTGCAGGGATGCATTGTGCTGCACTGAACATGTCTTTTCCTGTATTGGCACTAAACAATATGTGGCAGTATGGAATCGTTTGGGTTCTGGACATTTGAGTGTATAATTTTTTATTAGTTGAGAAATGGATGGTGGTTTTGGGTTCTGCTTCAAGCTGCAAATCTCTAAGGAGCCACTGGCAGGCACAATTGCACAATTAGAGACATCTAATTTACTCTGTCAGTGAGGAGGGAATAAGAGCAAAATGTGATGCTGGATATAGTGAAACTGTCAATTATACAATTAGTCAAGCAGGATTCTTGAACTGTCTGTGGCACCCATACTATTAAGGCTATGTGCAGTGTAGCATTATTGAAAGTGTTATGATGCTGAATGCATTATATTTGAATATGTATCTTTCTTTTGGAGCATTTTTCCAAAAAGAAATGTCTCTATCCCAATTTAACTCAATTGTGTAAACATTGTGTGAGTTACAAAAAACCTTTTATGGATATCAGCCTCTCATATCTGAATAAGGGTAAAGAAATCTTCCTGAATCTGAAATTCTGCGTTAATCCGCCAGATTTAAAACATCAACATACACAATTAAAGTGATATTTGTGCCACGTTTTTGTTAGGAATATGGCAGAAATACTGTTTGTTTGTTATTTATTTCAACATTAGATCTCTGTCTTGGAAAAAAGTAGAAAAGTGACAATGAGACAAGTTTAGTCCTCTTTCTTTGTCTCTCACTTAATAATTCTCATTTGCCAATCCTCTCTATTTTTAAACAAATATAAACCACTACAAATATATGACTGAACACACTTTTCTGTGTTTTGTTAAAAGACAGACGCCATCAGTTAGTTCGTTGACTCGCTTTGCTGTCTCGCTAACAGTCTTGTTCTCTTGTTGGATTAATAAGCACTGGCAGTATCACCCCTCTTTTTGGCCCTCTGCCCCTCTTTGAGGCAGGGTCATCCCTCTTTCTTTCAAACGCTCCTCTCAGCCACCCCTAATTGATGTCACGCCTTGGTAGGTCCAAACATCTCCCCCATGTTCTTCTCGGCTCAGCTGGCCTGGTGCATTGTCATTAAAGAAAGGGGATGCCCATCTATTACCTATCCTCCATCCCAAATCCCTGCCTAAAGACCTGACTAGCCCCGAAGTCTCTGTGTCTTGTGAGGGACTGGATGTTGGATTAGCTGTATACATGTAAGGATTTGTGTGATCTGCCTCATCAGGACTGTGAGGAGTAGTCTATGCTGTTGCTTTAAGCACTCTTGTTTCCAGCAGGGCTGAAGAGGGACACAATGGAACTTATCAGAACATGCTGAAGAGCTATGGAGAGGCTTTTCTGGCTCAGCAGTATGGACATAGATGGCAGCTTTGGCACCTCTTTCATATCTTGTGTCTGACTAGATAAGGTCAATAAGTAATCAGTGTGTATTTTGAAGAAGAAATATGTTGTCTCCTGTGCTTCGGGTGTAAATCTATATATTATACTGGATGCCTGGTGTACCTGGGTCATGTGTCTGGGTCATGACTTGCTGTGTTTGAGTGAGATGTTCAGGAGACTCTCCACTGAAATGTTCTGAAGAAAATCACATGACAAGAGTGTGACTCTTGCGCGTTGTTTATGCTACATCAGAAGTGTTTCTGAAAAATTACCCAATAAAACTTCTGAATTCCTTGGAATGTTAATGGTTTTTTTTTCTTTTCTTCAGAACAGTAGGAGTTGCTGTGTACTGCTTCACTGATTCCTTGTTTGAAAGACAGCTTACAAATCCAGATCCTCCTACTATCAGCAAGTAGCATACGAAAGTGCACATTTTGTTGTTGTGGTTGTGCTGGCACTTCTCATTTCTTCAATTGTGCCTGTTTTTGTTCATTCCTTGCTTGTTAGCTCTAATATCTGAGGATGCAAGGAAAGGAAACAGGAGGAATCAAGTACAAATGTATTCGCCTAATGAGTCGCCCCTGATCACTGAAGCATCACTCTTAATACATCGTCACTTATTAATGATGATGTGGCACAGGGCATTGAGAATGCACACTAAACAAATAAAAATGAAAATGCTATTACATGTGTACATCATGTACATGTGTGTTTAAATACTGCTGCTATATACTATATAAAATTCTACTATGACTTGTGCTAGTGATGTCATTTTGTGTTAGTGCTCCTTATAATCGTTTTTATTTTTTGGAGAGGTGGATCATTTATGCCATATACTAATGTCAGGCACTACAGCAGTGTATTCTTGATCTAGGGGCTTCCTGTTTCCTTTCTCCTAGATTACTCTCAGTGCATTTAGAGAAGTGATGCGTCTTTAAATACTGTTGACGTTGATAGGTTTCCGGGTCACACGCTGAAGGACGTAAGATTGAGGAGACAAGGCGGCATCAATTAGAGCAACTCGTCTCCTCAAACACGTTGAAGGTCCGCCTCCCCCTTCATAAGCCACTCCTGGCCCATCACTGCAGATACAGATATGGATCTGTTCATGCTCTGCAGATTGTATCACCTTCACTTCAGCATCAGTTCACACAGATGTCACACTTCAAAGATGTTCATCTTTTATTCCAGGATCCAGAGTAAAAAACATAACACACAGTTTGAAACAAACAGGCTTTCACACGTGTCTATTATGCCCATCGTCTATTAAGTCTATTATGCATGTCATCTATGCACAGCTGATCCAGTGAGAAACGGTGTAGCCTCACACTCTCAGAAAAAAAAAACAACATACAAAAGTGTACCTTTCAGAGTACAAACCCCTGTCAATGGTTATGTCTTTCATTTCTTTAATTAAATGAACTAGACATGACCTTTCTACCTGTAAAGCTCATTTGAGGTCGATAATTGTTTGTACATTTGGGAACAACAACGCACGTGTATAGTACCTTTTTATCCAGACACTGTGCTTAGGCTTTTGTGGAGGTACAGTGGTGCGTGAAAGTTTGTGAACACTTTAGAATTTTCTACATTTCTGCATAAATGTGACCTAAAACGTCATCAGATTTTCATACAAGTCTTAAAGTAGGGACAATGACCCTAAGCACACAAGCTGAACGGTTAAAGAAGAATAAAGTTAATGTTTTGGAATGGCCAAGACAAAGTTCTGACCTTAGTCCAATAGAAATGCTGTGGAAGGACCTGAAGCAAGCAGTTCATGTGAGGAAACCCACCAACATCCCAGAGTTGAAGCTGTTCTGTACTGAGGAATGGGCTAAAATTCCTCCAAGCCGATGTGCAGGACTGATCAACAGTTACCGGAACTGTTTAAGTGCACTTATTGCTGCACAAGGGGGTCACACCGGATACTGAAAACAAAGGTTCACATACTTTTGCCACTCATAGGTACGTAATATTGGATAATTTTCCTCAATAAATAAATGACCAAGTATAATATTTTTGTCTCATTTGTTTAATTGGGTGGTCTTTATCTACTTTTAGGACTTGTGTGAAAATCTGATGATGTTTTAGGTCATATTTATGCAGAAATCTAAAAATTCTAAAGGGTTCACAAACTTTCAATCACCGTTGTACATTTGCATACTATTTTGCACATTATTAGTAGTTTCTTATTAGTTCTATTATTCTTATATTCTTCGAAAGCGCAAGATTATACCACACTTTTAAGCATCCTTATTATCAGTGTCTTATTCTTGGACTGAAGCAAGATTCAACCACCTCAAACTGGCTGTAACATTGTTAGGAAAAAAAGGGGGGGGACTATAATAGCACTGAATAGCATTCTTGTAGGCTAATTGTAGGTAATTGTCCTTGTCCTTGTCCTTTGTGTTTTCTGAGATGCTTTTCTGCTCACCATGGTTGTAAATAGTGGTTATTTGACTTAAGACCATAACCTTTCTGTCAGCTCTTACCTGTCTGACTGTTCTCCTCTCACCTCTCTAATCAACATCCAGAGATTTGCATAAATTTGGGAACACATTTTTGAATCAGACTCATTTTCTTAGTAATGACCAAAAAAAAAAGTTAGAAAACTGATATGAAAATAATAGGAACATTTTATAAGTATTCAGGAACATATTACTTACTAGTAATATTTAGGATCTTCAGAAAGGTATTGTACTTGGTTAGGCCACCTTAGATAGTTATTCCAGCCAGTAGTCTTTTTAGATAGTGTGCTAGAACAATTTTATCCAGTTCATCTTTAAAATACTTCACCTTTTGCAAGTTTTTCAAACAGTTGTTTGATGGGTTAAGATCAGTACTCTGACTGGGGCCACTCAATGATGTCAGTTTTCTTTAAACCACTCTAGTGTTGCTTTGGCTGTGTGATTTGGGTCAAAAGATGTACGTCCTTCCCAGTTTAAGCTTTCTGGTAGAGGGGAGTTGATTTTTTTTTTTTTGTACGATTTCTCTGTAATGATGACCAGTCATTTCCCATCAGTTCTATCCAGATTGCCAGTCCCTGCTGCTGAAAAGCATCCCCATAACATCATACTACCACCACCATATTTTATAGTGAGTATGGTGCTATTTAACTCATGTGCCTAGATTTATGTTACACATGCTGCTTATACTTCAAGTCAAAACATTCAAATTTTTTCAATTCAGACTACAAGACCTTCTGCCACCTCATTGGGGAGTCTTCCAAGGGACCTTTTTTTCCTTCAGTGCTCGCACATATTCATTTTTGGTCTAAGGCCTTGGCTATTGCTGATCCATGAACCTTGCATTCAGTCCCTGTTACTGACATCTGTAAATCAGTTGGAGGGACAGCTAGTCCCACAGTAGCCATTCTAACAAATCCACTTCTAGTTGGTTGGCTCGGTTTATAGGGGTGACCTAATCTAGGCAGTGTAACTGTAGTTTCATATTTTCTCCACTTTGTTTTTAATGACGATGATGAACTGATTTGAGCTCTATGCTATGTTCAGTGCATTTGATATGGTCTTGCGCTTCTTTGCGATTTGATCCTTGACGTTTTTTGAATGCTCCTTTGACGTCATTCTGATTTGTTCTTTAGATAGTCTCCACCATACTGATAGACCTCAGAAAGAGACAGTCTATGTATCCTTGTGAAGTATCAACAAATACTGTGAGCTGACAAGGTAATTTGTGGAGTGGGATCAAAGTCAGCCTTACAATTGCAAGGAGTATGAATACTTTTTAAATACTTTTTTTAGTTTAGAGGCTGAATGCTTTTTCAAATCACAGAATAAAAATAAATAATATACACAGTGCATTGCGAGAGTAAATGAAATGACAGTAGTGTTGGCTGTAATTCAAATCACAGGTTTATATTAATGTAGTCATTCTAAAACGTTATCATTCCTATAGTAAAGCACACAGACTTGTATGGCAGAGGCTCCATGAGGGAAAAAAAGATTTGTTATGTAATAAAGAACAATGTATAACTGTTGCTATGGTGGAGGTGAAAGGAAATGTAACATTTATTTAACACCTATGGAAAGAGTTTCAGCACTTTGTAATAATCAGAGGTAAAGCTGTGTTTTAAGTTTTCCGATATTGGAAACTCATCTGTCTTCATGACAGATGAGTTTGCGCTTTGTGGTTTCTCAGTACTGCATCTTTTCTGTCTTATTCATTTCGAGGGAATGACTTGAATGTGTTTAGCTGCTATAACATAAGTGATAACAGGAAGTAACTTCCACAACATCAAATGTAACTGAATGTATAAAAGGTGTCATTCTTTTCATAAATGAAAATTTGTTCATTGGCAAATTGCTGTGGTATAAATAGTGGAATAAAACTCTTCAGGATGTGCTGTTATAGGAAAATAATCAACTTCAGGGTCCGCTTTGTGTCAGGCTGCATACCACACCACCTTGCCATTGATTATTTTCCTGTTATGAATCACAAAACCTGATTCATCAGACCAGGCCACCTTCTTCCATTGCTCCATGGTCCAGTTCTGATGCTCACATGCCCATTGTAGGTGCTTTCATTAGGGTACAGGGGTCAGCATGGCCACTCTGAATGGTTTGTGGCTATGCAGCCTCATACACAGCAAGCTGCAATGCACTGTTTTGTTCTGAAACCTTTCTGTCATAGCCAGCGTTAATGTTTTCAGCAGTTTGTGCTACAGTAACTCTTCTGTGGGATCAGACCTGACGGGCTAGCCTTCGCTCCCCAAGTGCATCAATGTCTTGGGCGCCCATGACCCTATTCACTGGTTTTCCTTCCTTGGACCACTTTTGCTAGGTACTAACCACTGCACGTTGGGAACACCCCACAAGACCTGCCATATTGGAGATGATCTCACCCAGTCGTCTGGCCATCAAAATTTAGCCCTTGCCTATTTTTCCTGCTTCCAAGACATCAACTTCAAGAACTGACTGTTCCCATGCTGCCTCATATATCCCACTCCTTCACAGGTGCCACTGTAATAAGATAATCAGTGTTATTCATGTCAGTGTTATTCACGTCAGAGGTTTTACTGTTATGGCTGATCGGTGTATGTGTCACAGTGCATACACATGAGTGTAGCATTCTCCCTTTACTTCAAATAAATTCCGGTACCCTAATGGCTCCCAAAAAAAATCACTTGTATGGTCTGAGGCCAAAACAGCAGTGGTGCAGTTAGTAGATTTTCTCATTTGCACATGTGTGTGTGTTTTAGTTTGGGAGGTGTATACAAGCATATGTGTCTATTCTTTCCTCTCTTCGCAGAATTATACAGATGTAGGCCCATAATGCGAATTGCTTACTGTAGAGCAATCACTGTCCATCGATATAGGTCAGTCCACTGGAACTTCAGCGTCTGCTGTTCTGACTTTTCTGTTAATGGTTATTTAGCAGTCTTATCCTGTACAGATTACTCACCAGACTTTCATATATAAACTGCATTGTGTTCAAAGGGTTTATCCGCAAATGCAATGAACCTTGTTTAGTCATAAGCAGTGAGAGTGGCTCGAATGAGTCAGCCGTTCTAGAATTGCACAGGTGCAGGGTCATTGCTATTTACAGTATAAATCCAGTCCAAGCTTATAGTCGAGAATTTGAGGGTTAAGGGCTTTGCTCTGAGGCAGTACTAAGATTTGAACTTACAACCTTGCGTGACTTACAATCTGGCACGAAACATTAAAAAACCTGAGCTACCATTTATATTACAGTGAATTATATGAAGGATTTGCCCATTGGCTTTATAAGGTGAACAAAATGTGAACCACAATTACCAGTTATGGCACTGCTGCAATGGTGATGAGAGTTTTTTTTTTTTTTTTTTTTTAGGGAAATGAAATAACAAAATGAGACTTTACAGAGGCTTTGTGTGTGGCTCTAATGCCCTGGTAATTACAGATACACTTCAGCAACCAGGTCACACTCCTTCCTCTATCACAAAGATCCCTTCTATTCAGGAATTAGAAAGAGACAGAGGAAGGACAGGAGAAGGTGGGGAAGAAGTATCGGCCTGCAATTGGGTGATTATTGAATTTTACTGCTTCTCTCCGTTTTCTCCTCTTTTATAGGTTTCAACCAACCCTTTTTACTTTGCATGAGGATTTGTTGTTTTCTTTATTTTGTTGTAGACGGAAGACATTTGTGTTTGAGATCAAAAGATGAATATGAGGAAAGAGTTTAGAATTTCAGATCTAAATGTTAATAAATGAATCCTGCATATGTGCTAATGTTGACATTTTCTGTTAGTAGGCTGTCAGGGGCTCCCCCCCTCCCCCTCCCTTTTTTTCTCTTTTTCTTTTCTTCGTATGTTTATTTAACTATAAATGTTATGTTCGCAAAGAAAAAAAGCTCAAAAAAACAGTTAAAAAATTATTTCAGCTTTTATTCCCTGCTATTTATATATAGATGTGTGAAACGACATAGAACACAGCACATTTTGTATCAGACCACCCAATTTGTAGGCAAGCAAAAATATTGGAACATGTGACTGACAGGTATTTCTTGTTACCTAGGTATGTCCTGTTAGATTGATTCTTTAAACAGTAAATAGCTCTGAACATCTACTCTTGGTTTTAGCCTTCAGTTTCACATGTGAAGACTGCATTTGTTGTTAAAATGGATTAGCCAAAATGAAGATTGTAAGTCCATGTGCAGCACTTTGGTACCCATTGTGGTTTTTGAAAGTGTTCTAGAAATAAAGTTGAGCTGAGTTGAAAATCAGAGAGCTGTCTCTGGAAGCAAAAGCAAGCCATTTTGAAGCTGAGAAAAGAGGGGAAATCATTCAGATTGGCATAGCCAATACAACAATTTGGATAGTCCTGAAAAATAAAAAGACCACTAGTGTACTGGGCAGCAGACACCGACTGGGTCAGCCAAGGAAAACAACAACAGGCAATGACAGAAGCATGTGAGAGCTGTGAAGAGAAATCTAAAAACAACAGTCAGTGACGACATCAACAACCTCCACAGGGCAGGGGTGAATGTATCACAATCCACAGTTCGAAGAAGACTTTTAGAGCAGAAATATAGAGGCCATACCACAAGATGCAAACCACTCAAAAGCAGTCAGGTTGGAATTCATAAAGAAATACAGAGGTGAGCCGCAAAAGTTCGGGAACCAAGATTAACCTCTATCAAAGTGACGGAAAAGCCAAAGTGTGGAGTACCAAAGGATCTGCTCATGAACCAAAACATACAAGCTCATCTATGAAACATGGTGGAGGTAGTGTCATGGCTTGGGCTTGCATGGCTGCTTCTGGAACAATCTCACTAATCTTTATTGATGATGTAACTCATGATGATAGAAGCAGAATGAATTCAGAAGTTCACAGGAAAATTTTGTCTGACGATTTACAGAGAAATACATCCAAATTATTCGTGAGGAACCTTCATCATGCAGCAAGACAGTGATCTAAAACACACTGCCAACTCAACACAGGATTTAATCAGGGGGAAAAGCGGAAGGTTTTAGACTGGCCAAGTCAGTTATCAGACCTTAACCCAATTGAGCAGCATTTCACCTTCTGAAGAGGATACTGAAGGGGAAAACCCCCGACACAAACAACTGAAAGAAGCTACAGTAAAAGCCTGGAAAAGCTTCACAAAAAAAAAGCAAAGCCTGGAAAAGCAAATCTGTGTTGCAATTCGAACTCTCTGCTTTTACTCACTTAACAAAAATGCAACTGCTGTTATTCTATATATCATTATAACAAATTAAAGTCATTGAATACTTCAGAAAACATTACAATGTACTTCTGTGTATGAAGTGAATGTATCTGCATTTCTTATCTATATATAGTACACTGTATAAGGAAATACAATCCCAGTTCCAAAAAAGTTGGGATGCTGTGTAAAATGTAAATAGAAACAGAATGCAATGACTTGCAAATCTCAAACCCATATGTTATTCACAGTGGAACATAGAAAATATATCAAATGTTTAAACTGAGGAAATGTACCATTTTTAAAAAAAAAAAAAAAAGTTAATTTTTAATTTGATGGCCGCAACACGTCTCAAAAAAGTTGGGACGGGGCAACAAAAGACGGGAAAAGTAAGTTATTAAAAAGAAACAGCTGGAGGAACATTTTGCAAGTAATTAGGTTAATTGGCAACAGGTCAGTAACATGATTGGGCATAAAAAGCGTATCTTAGAGAGACAGAGTCTCTCAGAAGTAAAGATGGGATGGAATCTGGATGGAAACATGTTGCTCTAAAACCTATATATACCTTTCAGTATTGATGGTGCCTTTCTAGATGTGCAAGCTGCCCATTACATAGGCAATAATGCACCCCATACCATCAGAGATGCAGGCTTTTGAACTAAGAGCTGATAAAAAGCCGGATGGTTCCTCTCCTCTTTAGTTTAGAGGACGCGGTGTCCCTGGTTTCCAAAAACAATTTAAAATTTCAATTCGTCTGACCACAGAACAGTTTTCCACTTTGCCTCAGTCCATATTAAATGAGCTTTGGCCCAGAGAAGATGGCGGCGTTTCTGGATCATGTTCACATATGGTTTCTTCCTTGCACGATAGAGCTTTAACCAGCATTTGTGGATGGCACGGTGAACTGTGTTCACAGACAATGAGTTCTGGAGCTGTTTCTGAGCCCATGCAGTGATTTCCATTACAGAATCATGTCTGTTTTTAATGCAGTGCTGCCTGAGGGCCCGAAGATCACGGGCATGCAGTATTGATTTTCACTCTTGTCCCAGATTTCTCCAGATTCTCGGAATCCTTTGATAATATTATGTGCTATATAATATTACGTACCACTATGGTGGCTTGATGGTTAAGGCTCTGGGTTACTGATCGGAAGGTCGGGGGTTCAAGCCCCAGTACTGCCAAGCTGCCACTGTTGGGCCCTTGAGCAAGGCCCTTAACCCTCTTTGCTCCAGGGGCGCTGTTTCATGGCTGACCCTGTACTGTGACCCCAACTTCCTGACATGCTGGGATATGCAAATGAAAAAGAATTTCATTGTGCTGTAATGTATCTGTGATGAAGAAAGACTCATTATCATTATAAATTATGAGATATTCATAGTCTTCCATTTTTACGTTGAGGAACATTATTCTGAAATTGTTCCACAAATTGTAGACGCAGTTTTTCACAGATGAACCTCTGCCCATCTTTACTTCTGAAAGACTCTTCCTCTCTAAGATACTCTCTTTATGCCCAATCGTGTTTCTGACCTGTTCCCAATTAACCTCCAGCTGTTTCTTTTTACTGACACTTACTTTTCCAGCTTTATGTTGCCCCCGTCCCTTCTTTTTTGAGACGGGTTGCGGCAGTCAAATTCAAAATTACATTATTTTTTTTCTTCAAATGGTACATTTCCTCAGTTTAAACATTTGATATGTTTTCTATGTTCTATTGTGAATAACATATGGGTTTATGAGATTTGCAAATCATTGCATTCTGATTTTATTTACATTTTACACAACGTTCCCACTTTTTTGGAACTGGGGTTGTGCAAAACAATTTTTCACAAAAAATGGAATATTCTATGAAAAAAAAATTCTGCATCATGCTTGACACTATTGTGCAAAGAAAAGTGAAGAAGAAAATACTATATATTATTTATTTCTACAATTTTGCAATACTTTAGTCCATATTGTAGGAACACTTTTTAGTTCAGGCTCTGTGTTCTCTTCATAATCGTAGGATTTATTGATCTTGACCCCTTTGCTTAGATGTTTGACAGTTCTTCTACCTTGAATCTTCAGTGCAGTTAGTGGTGGTGCAAAAACTTTGAACTGTTCCTCAGGTGAAATTGAAAGTCAGCATTGAATTGCCCTAATTGAAAACTAGATTAACAAATTGACAGGGAAGTGATGTCCTACAATGGTTTTAAAGGGCAAGTGTATGTGCCTTGAGGCCTGTGTGTGTGTGTGTGTGTGTGTGTGTGTGTGTGTGTGTGTGCTTCCATTAGAGGAATAAGTGATTAACACGCTGTAGTTAATTTGTCTCTCGTTGCCCTGCATCCATCAGAGTGTATCTCAGTGCCATCCTATTGGTGGGCAAACATTGCCATCCCCACCCCAGCTCTGCCACCACAGTAGCTGCCTGGCAACCATGCAAGTTCGCCTGCAGCCTTAATGTAGTTGATGATGTTTTAAAACAAATAGATCATTTATCTGATTAGTGTCTTGGTGGAGAATGAAGCTTGTAAATGGCTACCTCTCACTTAGACATTGGGCAGCACTCCAAAAATCTGACACTGGGGAGGGGTGTTACATGCATGTGTCTGTGTGTACGTGTGTGTGTGTGTGTGAATGACAGAGATTGTTGGCTAGGAGTTTGCCAAGCATTCTGTGAATACTGTCTCACTTTTGGGTGCACGAGTGTGCAGATGAATAAACCTCCCCAGTCGCTGTGTGTTTTTGTGCAGTAGTTAGCACATGTCATGGTTAGTGATGGTGTGTCGCCTTGTCAGGTGTCATGGTGGGTGTACACAGCACTTACAATGTGCTAGAAAATCAGTAACAATCAGTTAACACCATATAGCCTGCAGACAATAGATAATAATCTCAAATGCTAAGAGAATGAGTCTGCTATCACCTACTGAAAAAAAACAACCCTGAATTGCTACTTTACCCCCTACTGGAGAAATCATTGCCTCGATCATGTGTGTTTATCTGATAGAGCTCTGGGAAGAGTTAGTGTGTTGTGGGGCTGATTTAGGCCCACCTGCGTCCTCAATTTAAATCCTTTGCTTAACTAATAAAACCCAGCCAGGATGTGGAACGGAGCAAATGGTGGTGGTGGAGTATCAGAGCTTGGGTCTGATATTTTTCCAGCATATATATTTTATATTTGGTTCAGGGTGATGGAGATTATATAGTCTTCATGTGTTTTATTAGAATTTTCCCACATTTTGTAGTGTTATAACCTGGAACTGAAATAGACACAAAATAGCCCATAGGCACAGTTGCACACACATTCACACTCTGCGGACAATTTGGAAATGCCAGTAAGCCAACAGCGCATGTTTTTGGACTTGGGGAGGAAACCAGAGTACCCGGAGGAAACCCCTGAAGCATGGAGAGAACAAGTAAACTCCACACACACAGGGCAGAGGCGAGAACCCCCAACCCCAGGGAGGTACAAATAAAAATTGTAAAAGTTGTGATTTGCAGAAGTATTTACCCCTGTTGCTGTGAATTCCCTAAGATAGTTCTAGTGCAACAAGTTGCCATCAAAAGGCACATATTTAGATGAATGTAGTCCACCTGTGTATATAAATACCTGAAACTTTGATCATCCCGTGGACCATTATGAAATACATCAGGGATGCTAACGATTAAGTGACGATGGATTAATTGTCATTAATAAATTACTTGATAAAACATAAATCGATGGTCGAGTCAGCAAGGTCATCATTAGAGTGTGTAGTTTTGAGGTGTGTGCCAGGCGTGTGCCAGCTAATGCGCAAAACATGTGCAGCAGACACACGAGGAGAAATGAAGCAAGCGTGCCATAGTTACATTTGGGATCATTTTAGTTTGCGATGATGTTAATTGCAAACGTCGTGATTTGAGTTTTAAAATACAATACAACAACGAGCACCATGATATACCGTTTGAAAAAGGTGCATCCAGCAGCCTCTGTGACAGGATACGCAAACTACACAACCAACAAAGTAAACAGGAGCCCAAAAGGCAGAAAGAATAACTGAACGACTGTGTAAAATGATTGCAAATGACATGTTGCCTATCAGTGTCTTCGAAGGTGATGGTTTCAGAGAGTTGATCGATTTCATTCAGCATGACTCCAAGAATGGATTCGGAAACGAATTAGCATTGCATCTAACGGGTACATTTAGCTTCTGAACATGTAATATATAAATAATGAAATGTTATCCGTGTGAGGTATGGAAGTCTCAACTTCAAGCAGGACCACCGAAGTAATAACTAAATGGTGGTAGGCTTGTAACACGTTATGGGCATTGATGAGTAAGAGTATGCTTTTTCGTATTCTCCAAATTTGCCTTAATATGCACAATATCCTGTGCACACTTGGGAAGAAAACAACCTATTTGCTCACATGGACGCATGCAGTATGAAAAGGCTCACATGCACTCTGTTGCCAGAGCGTGCATCTGAGACGGCGTCAGTGACATCTTGTATATTATAGTCATTATATTTGATTAATAAATGTCATTTTATCAAAGAAATCATAATCACATCGATTCATTTTACAAACCCTATAGCCTATTATTTATAGTAAAAAAAAAAAAAAACCTTTTCATTTGGGTGATGAAGCTGACGTTTTGAGTATCTTGCAGTGTTAAGGTTAATGATTAATCGATTAATTGATTCTTGATCGTAAATGATGATCGATCATGGGAATTTGTGTAAATTGACATCCCTAAAATACATTATTTAAAAAATTAAAGAATGTGGCACATCCGTGACGTGACGTTTGATGGCAGCTGGTCGCAGCAGAATTAATTTAAGGTGTAAATTCTGAAATCAAAACTTTTAATTGTGAATTGTGAAAGATTCTTCGTTCTGAATATCTGCCACCCACTCTGCTAGCTATTTTCACTGCTCTGTAAGGTCATAGCAGGTTGTCTGACTAGTGCTGAATCACCCCGCGTCTTCAATACAGCTGATCTAAGGGTTCCTGAGTCCCCCCTCCAACCCCCTCAATCCTCCCTCCTCTCTGGGCCGAGGCGCGGCCCGGCCCAGCCTTTGTGTTTGGCTATCCATCCCGAAAGCCGGGGGCCTGCTCGACTCCTGGGGAGAGCTGCCTAAGAGAAAGGGAGCGAAGAAAAGGAGAGAAGTAATTACGTCCAGTCATTGAGTTCTGAAGATCCCCCTCCTTCGCACAGAAACCAGCACCACCGCCACCCACCCCACCCAAGTTCATTAGAGAGGCCCTGATCCGGCGACAAAACGGCAGACATTTAGAGCGAAAAGGAGTAGGAATGTTTGGGAGGAATATGACACCTCTGCATCTATGGAGAAGAAGAGCCAGCTTAAGCAGCAGGGTTGTGTGTGTGGGTGTTTGTGTGGGTGGGTGGGTGGGGGGGTGTAGAAAAGAGAAGAGCTGATTGCTATAAGCCTTTTGTCCTCACTTTTTCACATGGACCACAGGTTGCTTCACATCGCTGCCTTTTCAGGACAGGAAGGAGCCTCTCGTGCTTTTCCTTTTCTTTTCTTTTTTGATCCTGAACTCTTCCTTCTACTTTTTTCCCCTCTTACGGCTATGTTTCTCTCCAGTTTTTGTAGTCATGTCTTTAAGCTCATCTATCCATCCTCTGATAGAGTCATCTGACAAGTCCTAAGTCAAAAGAGTGCCAACAGAGGGCTGACTTTAAGAAAATTGGTTCTCTGTTGCAACAGCGTCATCATGTATTGGCAACTAGCCATCACTCTTATTAGTGCAGACGAGTGTGAAAGGTCCAGGGCATTTTAGTCTGGCCGTCACCCGTAGAGCAGGCAACGTTAAGTCAAGCGGCCCTCGTTTTTTCCACCAGGTTGGTTCCTTTCTCATTGTCTTGCCAGAGCCGTGATGGGAAGTAATCTGCTGCAATAAGGAGAAGTCATTTATTAGTCCCAGCCCAGGGGTTCATGCTTCACAAATTGTATTGAGTAGAAATGACCCAATCAGAGAAGAGCAAAAGGGGAGGGCTTTTTTTTCTTTTTATGCATGGGGTGGGATGGAAAGGAGGGGTATTCCTGGTGCTTTCTCCAGCTCCTCTCCATCCATCCGGCCCAGAGGATTATGGGGGATTGATGTGTTGCTGGTCCAGTGGCCAGATGATGCCTTGCCTTCCCACTGAGCTTTTTAAGTGCATGTGTGTGTGTGTGTGTGTGTCTGAAAAGGTAAGCCTCAGACAGGGCGTTACTTGAGTCTGAATGCGTGTAGTAAATGTACTGTAGGTTTGTGTGGGTCTTTGTTTGTGCATGTGTGTGCGTGCGTGCGTGCGTGCTCTCAAGTTTTCGGCATGTGTTACGTTTTCAGATACCGGATCTGAACAATAGGAAACAAACAGACCTATTGTTTTATTCCAACCACTACGTTCCTGAAAGTGTGGCAGTCAAAAAGCTGCCAACGCTCAACGCCCATCAACCCTCATCTCTTCCACACATACGCACACATTGTCAAACTCTCATACTGCACAAACACGTAAACACACACACACACATACAGTGCTCCTCGTGAATGCACACTCCCACATTCTCCCAAAACAATACCGATGATGCTTTTCTGCTGCTTTGCCAAGTGGCTTTTTACAACTATTGCACAATGGAGAAGCTAATTACTGTAGATTTGGAGAGCTGGTTAATTGATCATGTTAGCATCCTAATTGCATCTCTTTTACCTGAGGCCTCTGAAAGACCACCCATACCTCACACACAACCTCTGTGCTTTAACCCAGAGTGAAAAAATGCATTATTTTTGTTCATTATGCAAGTCAAGTGGTTTTTCGGTTTTTACGTTTAGGGCTACCTCTATATTGTCTCTGTCCTAGCTATATTTGAACTAAATCTCATGACACTCTGAGCGTGCTGAGAAGAATAATACACTGTGATGTGTGTGAGAGAGGCATTGAGGCCGGCTTATGAAATGAGTTAACGTTTGTCCAGTTGGGGGTGCTCTCATACTTTCTAAAGCCGCTGTGATGTGTACTACTTGTAGTGTACTAGAACTGGCCACTACAACTACTCCAAACATAACACACCGCCAGGACGTCTCGGTTCAGGCGCGTGGTTTTTTAATTTCATTTCAAAATGCAATTTTATACAGTGTGAGTTTTAATAAATGAGAGAGTAGCCGTTATGATTGTCATTAACAGTGTCGTCTTACGTTTTCGAGATGGGAAACTCAGCCAAATAACAACAAACATGCAAACTTCCTGTAGATGAGTTTGAGCAATCAGAAGCAGTCAGACACTAAAAGGAGTGTGTTGTGTGTGTTTGTGTGTGTGTGAAAAGAAGAGCACAACTATTACATACTTAGCACAGAGAGAGAAGAGTGATGGGATGTTTTTCAGCTCTGTGCAAATGCAGCATGTGGCCAACTGTTTTATTAACTTTTAGCTAGCTTATATTTTATTTGGATGCTCCTCTCTATGTGAACTCTTATTTTTACTGACAATATGGCTTTATAATGTGTGCACTGATTTCTGTTGCCTTGTCAAGTGAATGTGTGCTGTTGTGTATCTTCACTTTATGTAGCTCTGTGTACTGTGCTACTATATTATGTGTTGCTCCAGGCTCCTGGAGAAACGACATTTCGTTCCAATGTACTGTATACAGGCTACACTATATGGCCAAAAGTATGTAGACACCTTACCATGACACCCACATGTGCTTGTTGAACATCCCATTCAAGATTTAGTTCCCCTTTTCTGTTATAATGACCCCCACGCTTCTGGGAAGACTTTCCACTAGAATTTGGAGCGTGGCTGTGGAGGTTTGTTCTCATTCTTGTGACTACAAGAGCATTAGCGAGGTCGTGCGCTGATGTCGGGTGAGGAGGTCTGGTGTACTGATGCCGTTCCAGTTCATCAGTTGGGTTGAGGTCAGGGATCTGTGAAGGCCACTCGAACTCTTCTACACCAAACTTGGCAAACCATGTCTTCATGGAGCTCGCTTTGTGCACATGGGCATCGTCATGCTGGAACAGGTTTGGGCCACATAGTTCCAGTGGAAATGGAAATTGTAATTCTACGGCATACAAAGACATCCCGTACAATTGTGTGCTTCAAACTGTGTGCCAACAGTTTGGGGAAGGAACACACATGGGTGTGAAGGTTGGGTGTCTGGAAACATTTGGCCATATATTGTACTGTATATAGAGGGATGACAATAAAAACCCACTTGGCTTGACTTGTAATCATGTCTGCTACAAGTGTGATGCTTTTGTAGACTACTCGGTAGTTTACAACCCATCGTTGCAATAGCTTTCCCAACTCAACACTGTTCTGTTGTCACTGCACCGTGTATCTGTTATCCTGTGTATTCTGTCCTGTGTACTTATTGTCTTGCATTCATCTCACACTGTTGTGTATATGTGATTTATGTAGTCTTGTGTATTGTACTTCTGTACTGTTATGTGTTGCACCATGCTCCTGTAGAAAGACATTTCGTTTTGATGTATACTAGCTATACAGAGTAATGACAATAAAAACCCACTTGACTTGCCTTGACTACCAAAACAGTCCTGGAGCTTAAACATTAAAATATTGATCAGCATGATATTTCCCAAAATTGGTCAGAACCAGTATCGGTTAACCAATGTTTATCTTATATATGTATATAAAACTTAATTTGTTTAATGAAAGAAAATGATGCTGCCAGTGGAGAAGGGTCTGAGTCATTAAATCCAGCAAGTACAGAATGTATTATAATATCTATCACAATTTAGTGTAGACATCCTGATACAGTTATTCTTATCTCCTGTATACTCTCTCACTCTGACCACGTTTTATTTGCAATCATTGCACACACACACACACACACACAAACGTCATGTGGCGTGTAAGAGGAAACCCATGGTGTGCTCCAAAATGGGACATCACTAATCAATGGGAATCGTTTAGGCCCATTCTCTCACAGACCACAATACCCAGCGTTTTGCTAATCAATTCAAAACAAAAGTGTCATTCACTTTTCCAGTCTAGTAATACACATACTACTCGCAGTGTGTGTGTGTGTGTGTGTGTGTGTGTGTGTGTGTGTGTGTGTGTGTGTGAGAGATACACAGTGTGGATGTAGGCTCTCAATGCATTCCCCATTCCCTTACCTTTGTACCGAGGTGTGTGTGTGTATTAGCACGGGTGACTGAAAGAGACAGAGAGTGAGTGTGTGTGGCTCTGTGTTTGCGTGTGTCCAGGTTGTTTTGCTCCCCCTTCAGTTTTTGCCCTCCCCAGTTTCAGTGCTTAGCTAAATTTGACCATAGTTGTGTTTCTGTCTCTCTCTCTCGCTCTATGTGTGTGTGTGTGTGTGTGTGTGCGTGTGCACATACACAAAAGCCTTGCATCAAGTTCAATTAGTAGGTACTGTGCTGTTCACTAAAAGGGGGCTATGCTATTAGCAACCTTTCTAAGGACCACTGCATCCTCCACCAGGCAATCAGATCACTCAAGAGCCTCTTTCCCCTGGCATGACCCAATCTCTACGCCCGCTTGTGGGGAAAGACCCCCCCCAACTATCTAGTGGCCCTCTCCAACCCTTGCACCAGCCAGCGGCTAGCCCCGAGCATCCTTCACCTTGCGCATGAGAAGAAAGACAAGGTCATGAGCATGGAGAAATAAAGAAGAAATTATTCTCCCTTCAACTGAGGTGAAGCATCCCGTTTAGTGGCTCGTCCAGAGCAGCCACCAGGACCCAGGGACCCGTCTCTCTGACCACTGCATTTGATGTGCACATTACTCTACTATAGAAAACACAGGCAGAACAAAGGCCAGTCAGACATAAGTGAGAGAATGTATCAATTGTGTGTACAGGGTTGTGATAATTGTATTGAATTTGATACCCAATATTATGTACTGCGCTGTAATGCATGGACATGGCCAATAGATTAAAGGTGCAGTTTGTAAAATTGAAAAGTGTTTCTAATCCTATAATAATCATTCCATACAGGATTTTTACAGAGTTTTTTTTTTTTGGTGATAGTCGTGGCCAAAAAGGCTTGATTTTGCTGCGGCTTTTTTTATTTTTTCAAAATCTACGATGCAACATGCAGAGGTTTTTTTTTGCGGAAAACTACTCAAATTGGCGAAATCGCAATTGCACGAAATAGTTTTGCACGCTCTTTCGCAGTGATGTTTGTTGGACCTTTTTAGCTGTACTCAAGTTCGACGCACGTGAATCGAAGGAGGCTTTGGCTGAATGCGTGTTCTGATGACGTTTTTTCGTCCGGATCTGTGGTCATTTTGAAAACTTGCAAGCTTTTGCAAATATTGCAGAGTTTCCTCGATTTTGAGTTCATTTCTGCGACCACAAAATCCTGAAGAGACTGACTCATCACATCATTTTAAAGATAACTTTGAAAAACTATGATGCACAATATTTTCATCCAGTAGATCTGGCTGGTTTCTTCGTTTCAGGTTTCTTTTGACATTTTCTTTTTTTTTTTTCCAGCCCGGAAATTAGATCTGCCTCCCAGCCAGAACACTACAGCTTAGCTCTGCTACTTTTCTCTAAAACCCAATTTACAAGACATGAGTCATTTTGATAGTGGCAGCGGTTAGTGGTTAGATAGTTAGGCAGAGAAGGAATCTTGTTGAGACGGCAGAGGGCTCTAAAACTTATAAACTGCTTCTTTAATGGTAAATTAAAGAGGGTCATTCTACTTCACTAAAGCAGTGAAAGTGAGGACATTGCAGAGGAAAGGTAGAGGAAAAATATATAAGCGTAAATAGTTAAAAGGGATGCTGCTATGTAGCATTCCAAGAAATTGTAGTGCTCTTTTGTAAATATTGATGTCAGACAAATAGAGAGAATGAGAGAGTGAGAGGAATCCACACACAGAAACACGGTCACATGTAGTCAGTAATAACAGTGGGCTGGCTCTATTACTCCCACAGTCAGAGTGCTAAGTGCTGTCTTGGTGTCGCTTGAGGATCGATGGCCAATGCTGTGTCACAGTGAACACAGCCCTGCCAAACAGCCTCGGGGTCACAGGTCACCCGAGCCAGACATTCCAGAGGGCGGGGGGCCGGCAGTGTCCATCGATACACGTTGTCCAGCTGAGTGCTAATGCTCTACTGCTGCTGGAGCATCCTCCCACCTCCCCCCAGGTCCATTACACGCACAGAGAGAGAGAGAGCGAGAAAGAGAGAGAGAGAGAGACCCTTACACTCCATGATCTGCTCATACTTTGCAGTACATTAACAGATAGATACATGCTCCAGTTCAATCAGTAAGTGACACACACACACACACACACACACACACAAACAAACACACACACACACACACATAGGAATTGACAATCGAGTATGTGCTTTAGAAATGCAACATGTGCGTCGATTACATACACGCAAACACACTCAGATGGACGCAGAGTAATTGATTCTGGAATTGCAGCAAGGTCAGTCGTCGCTGCGATCCAACGCACAGACACTTTCAATCAGTTACGTCCTGGCTCACACATGCACATGCACATCACAAACCCATCACATTTTTTGGCATTGCCACCATAAACAGTAAGCAGTTTTCCTTTTTAGCACTCTGGTGTAAATGTGCAGGGTTGCAGTCTGTGTGTGTTTAGTCTGACAGAGCAGGTGAATCAGCAGTGCTCGTGTGTCAGAGCTTAGATCAGTACAGGGCTGTCTCAAGCGTTATGTGACCCAAGGCGCTGTTTATTTGGTTATTTATTTTCCCCCTCATTTTTCTCCCCAATTTGGTCACATGCCAATTCCTACCCAGCTATCTCTCTACTGTCATATGCCAGCTACCAAATGGGGCGGGTAAACACACGGTAACACACTTCCTCCAACACAGCCAGACGTCCATGATTGGCTAGTGCCGATGTGATTGCCACTGCGAGAGCATGCCATCCTTTTCTGTTGTGTCACTCGGCATCCAGGGCAGTATTTTTGTATTTTTGTTGCGGGGCCTGGACTGAATGAACATGGCATGTTTGTAATGTGCCCATACAAATAAGCAATAAAACTGAACATAACCAGCATGATTGCAAAAGTGTACATCATTCAAACCTTGTATATAGATACCGTGGCATGGTGGCACAGCGGGTAGAATTGCCACCTTACACCTGGTTTAATCCAGTGTACCTGGTTCAGTTCTGAGCTCGCTTTACTGGAGTAATAGAGTATTGTGGAGTTTCTGTGCATGTTATCTGCATTTCCTTGTGAGTTTCCACCGGTTTCCTCCCAAAAAACATGTAGATGTTTGGATACACTAAATTGCCCCAAGGTGTGAATGCATGTCAAATCTAGCATGTATCCCCACTTCACACCCATGCTGCGTTCCAATTCGCCCGCTATCCGTCCTAAATAGTATCCGAGATTAGAATTAGTGTGTCCCAAATCGTAGTATGTTCCCCAAAAGCACCCGGATGGTCTACTATTCCCGGTAGATTTTTGAAGTGTGGATCTGTGGACTCTTTTTCAGCTAATTTTGCCCATAACTCCTTGCACGAGGGAGCAGGAGGATTCAACCTGCAAACACGACAGACGAGTGTAACATCAGTTTTGGAGAGGTGTAAATGAAATGTGGAAAAATCAATCAAGGGAATGGTAAATGAAATGATTATAAATTATATAAGGAATAATGAATGAAGAAAAGTTGAAATACAGCAAGGAGTTTGTTTACAGTGACGGTGTGCGTAACCAGGCAACGACGTGTTAGTGTGTCCCAGTACTTGCACACTCAACTGTATACACTTTTTCTTCACAAAAAGAGTACATACTTTTAATGCATAGTATAGGCAAGTGAGTTGGGATACAGCACCAGTGTTCGACTATATATGTATGTGTGTGTGTATGTATGTGTATGTATATGTATGTGTGTATATGTGTATATGTGTATATATATATATATATATATATATATATATATATATATATATATATATATCTCAGTATCTCACAAAAGTGAGTACACCCCTCACATTTTTGTAAATATTTGATTATATCTTTTAATGTGACCACACTGAAGAAATGACACTTTGCTACAATATAAAGTAGTGAGTGTACAGCTTGTGTAACAGTGTAAATTTGCTGTCCCCTCAAAATAACTCAACACACAGCCATTAATGTCTAAGAATAGAGAACGGTTAAAATGCGCCGCCGCTAGCTTTAGCAGAATACCCAGAGCGAACGAATGTGCATATGCAACCGTACCTTGATACAGTGAATTTTTAAAATGTTGAATATTAAATCACTTGACACGGGCTAATTTAAAAGAATTCAACTCACATTTCTAAGACGTCTTGTCAGTGTGTACAGGATTTGGCAGAGTTTTATTTTTTTTTGTGATTGTTGCGGCCAGAAATGCTTGGTTTTGTGATGCAGGTTGGCAAGTTGTTTTTTTTGTTGATGATGTCACACGACACGTCTTGGCTCAAATTTGCAGAAAATGCGGGAAGTTTGAAAAATTGCTTGAAAAGTTACTCCGTATGTTGCAGAATTTGCTTGATTTTTGTGTTAATTACCGTCATCGCAAAATCCTGGAGGGACCGTCTTGACCACCGGAGTGTCGTCCGCCACCTTGAAAATTTTTTCTCATCCAGCATCAGCACCTGGTAGCCCCTCCCCTCTTCTGCTACGTATGCAAAGCTGCGACTGTTGAATGCTTGTGTCAAGTGTCCAACATTCCACACTGTTTTTTTTTTCCGGGTTGAATAAGGGCTTCACCCGGGTACTTGAAGTGCATTTTTTCTTGTTGGAATTTTCAGTGTGTACACACTACTCACACTATTTATACTACAAAATGGCATAGAATAGTGCATAAGTATGCACCTATTGTGTTGTTTTCTTTGCTTTGATAAATCCTGTGTAACAGAATTGTAAATGGTCTGCCCTTATATAGTGCTTTTTTTTAACCTTAGCGGTTCTTCAAAGTGCTTTACACTAGTTCTTATTCACCCATTCCCACACACACACACACACGCACACACACACACACACACACCAATGGTAGCAGAGCTGCCATGCAAGGCGCTAGCTTGCCATCGGGAGCAACTTGGGGTTCAGTGTCTTGCCCAAGCACACTTCGGCATGTGGAGTCATGTGGGCCGGGAAGCCAACTGCCAACCCTACGATTAGTGGACAATCCGCTCTACCACCTGAGCCACAACTGCCCATTTATACTAGCATGAAGATTTTTTTTTCTCGACAGACACTTCTACTAAATATTATAAATTTACACAATATTAGGCTGTTGAAATGCATGTACGCAGGAGCTGCTCAGAGAGTTCACAAGCTGTTTGGGTGCCTCTAATTTTAATTTCTAATTTCATTATTTTTCTTTATTAGGATTTTGCAGAAATGTTTGTTCTCGTTCCAGCCGAGTGTTTCTCTGTGTGTGGAATACAGAGCTCTCGACCTGCACAAAGGTCGTCGTCACTCTCGGGTCATCAAAAGTATGCTCACACGTAATAGCACTTTAATGTTATCGCGCTCTCCCTTCTGCAATCTGACCATCATCTCTTCACCTACAGCCCCTCCTTCCATCACCCTCTGTTTTCTATTTTTATTTTATTCCTCCCCTTTAATGACCTTTAGCTACGGAATATTGTAGAAGTGCTCTCCTTCGTGGGCCACACGCTTGCATTAGATATGTGCTACCTCTTTTAGAGCATTGTCCCTAGAGGATACTGGGATGGATTCATGTTTTCAAACATCGAGCGAGGAAGAGACACAGATTAGCAACTTGGCGGCCTGTCATCATTCGGGTTTTTCACAAGATATAGTACATGCTTTCCAGCAGAGCTATACGATCAGGAATCATGATTGCAAATATCATAAACTAGCGAAGCTGTGTGAATTAGTGCGGGTCCTGACCCGCAGCGCCTGTGTGAGAGCAGAGTATGTGTTTAACTGTGTTATTTTCTGCAGCCGTGCAATACAGAGGGCTGAACAGTGCCTAAGAGCTCTGCACTGAAGTTCATCTGAAGTGAGTTGCTTTGAAACAAATACCTGGAGTACTACAGCGCTCTTCAAATGCACAGGTCTAAAGTCAAGTCTCGCCACCCCCGCACCCTCTTAATGGCCTGTTTACTCCCCACTCCACTGAGGGTTTTGTTGTACTAATGTTTTTGAGAGGTTGCAAATATGTTTGCATGATTAAAGGTGAATATTAACATCTTTGGTATTCATGCTATATCCTCGTTCGTTTCAGATTGTAGAGTATCTTGTTTTTTTGGGGGGTTTTTTTTGGAGTTAGGAGGTACTGCAGGCCTCAGTATCATTCCTGATTTGCATACCTATTAGCAAAAGCGATCGGGTGAGAGGCCCATGGTACATAAGACCATTGTTTTGGAGCGCTCTTGTAAAACCGACCGACATGCACCCTACCATTCGAACCCAGCGCACACGTGAGCAGCAGACAAGCCAGAAAGAAAAAAAAACACTTCTCAGCAGGCTTTTTTTTGGTATGTTATTGTAGTTCATTTCCATACTAATGAAGGCTGAAATAAATCAGTTGGGTGTAGGACCAGGAGAAATAGTGCTCTGCGGTTTGTGGCATGTCTTGAAGGTACAAGAATGCTGTGTGTTGGGAAGAGAGTCATGTGGAGCAACGTGGACCACAAGCAGAGGCGATATTAACACAACCTATCGGTTAACATTCCGCTTTCTTTCTGTTTTTTTTTTCATCCAGCAGTCCTGCTGAGTAGTTTAGTTGCCCTTGTTTTGTGGTACATTAGAGAGAGAGAGAGAAAGAATGAATTATCCATTTTTGATTTTTAAAGTCTCTAAAACTGTTTTCCACCATTCAGTTCCCTTTAATCACAAATATTCATACACAAAGCCTTATTTTGAGGTCAATTTTTTTCCTCTTGCCTATGGTACTAGATGTTATATACACCCGAACCTACAGTCACTTACAGACAAACACAGCGCACAGCCATAAAAACAGATATTCTGCTCTTATAATTATTTACTGTTAGTTGTATTATTTTTTTGAAAACATATTTGGCAGCGTGCAGTCCTGTCCTCCAAAAGCACTCCACAGGCAGGCGTGCATTCTGATTGTCCTCTCCAGGCCTCTGTACTGAGAGTCATCCAGTGTAGTACATAAACAAATCAATCAACAGATACTCTGTGTAAGTGCCTAAATGCTACTGCAAATGTTTACACAATGCAAAGCATTAGAGCACTTAACAGACACACACCTGCTCACGTCTTCCATGTCTGTACGAGTGATACTCAATGCAAAACCCTCTGAATCTTAATATTTCTGTGCTACTGCTGATGAACATCCTTCTTAATGCTTCCTCCCCAGCATACCACAGCATAGAAGAGGACGCTGGCAACAACAGACTGGTAGAACACCCAGAGGAGCTTGCTGCAGACATTAAAGGACCGCAGCCTCCTCAGGAAGTACAGCCTGCTCTGCCCTTGTAGAGTGCTTCAGTGTTGAATGACCAGTCCAGTTTATTGTCCAAATGTATTCCCAGATACTTGTAAGTGTTTACCACCTTCACATTTACCCCCTCAATAGTGACTGGCAGCAGAGCAGGCTTAGACTTCCGGAAATCTACCATCATCTCCTTGATCTTAGCAGTGTTGAGTTGTAGGTGGTTGAGTTTGCACCATTGCACAAAGTCCTCCACCAGGCTCCTGTACTCCTCCTCCTGCCCATCCCTGATATGCCCCACAATTGCAGTGTCGTCCGAAAACTTCTGCATGTGGCATGACTCTGTGTTGTAGCAAAAGTCAGACGTGTACAGGGTGAACAGGACTGGAGAGAGCACTGTTCCCTGTGGAGCTCCGGTGCTACTGATCACAGTGTCAGAGAGGCAGTTCTTCAGTCTGACGAACCGTGGCCGCTCTGTCAGATAGTCTGCAATCCAGGATACTAGGTGAGCATCCACACCCATCTGCAGGAGCTTGTCACCCAGTCTGAGGGGTTGAATGGTATTAAAAGCGCTGGAGAAATCAAAGAACGTGATTCTCACAGAACTTTTCCCCTTGTTCAGGTAAGCATGCATCCTGTGCAGGAGATATGTGATGGCATCGTCCACGCCCACTCTCTCCTGGTATGCAAACTGTAGCGGGTCTAGTGCAAGACGTACCTGGGGTCTAAGTATCCCCAAAACCAGCCGCTCCATGGTCTTTATCACATGTGATGTTAGAGCGACTGGCCTGTAATCATTGAGCTCACTTGGGGACAGGGATAAGACATGATGTCTTTCACAATGTTGGAACTCTTCCAAGACGAAGACTCAGGTTGAAGATGTGCTTCAGTGGCTTCCCCATTTCAGAAGCACAGACCCTGAGCAGCCTTGGACACAGTCTGTCAGGCCCGGCTGCCTTCCTGGGGCGGAGTTTCCTCAGCTGTACTTTAACTTGATCTGCCGTATTTATATGGGGGAAGAGGAGAGGGAGAGGGAAGGGGGAGGGGATGGGTGCGCCTGCGGGAGGTGTCTGGTGTCTGAAGACTGGTGACAAGTGACCAACGTCGGTGTAGTCACATTGTTCATTGTCACCTTGTGTGGGAAGAATACATCAGCCTTTGATGGTGGGGCTACGTGGTGCACCGAAAGTGAGGGGGGAGGTGTGAGTTGAACAGGCAAGCAAGCACGAGCAGTGTCTGAATAAGCAGAGGGTAGTGGACAGTCCACTGCCATTGGAGCTGGAACAGGGCATTAATAGGACATTAATGAGCGTGCTCTTTCTTTCTCCCATGAGCTTCATATCTCATTGCTTTCTTGCGAGTTCTCTCACCTGCATGAAAGTTTAGTCTCAACTAGATGCCACGTGAACCTTTCTGGCACATTTTCAAAAAAAAAGAACAAAACAAACAACAGCAACAGTGTACCTCCTATTCATATTTGTATTTATATAATCTGTATTTATATATCTGTTTAGAACGTATTATCTATTTATTATGAATAATGC
Source organism: Ictalurus furcatus (assembly GCF_023375685.1). Taxonomy (NCBI): domain Eukaryota; kingdom Metazoa; phylum Chordata; class Actinopteri; order Siluriformes; family Ictaluridae; genus Ictalurus; species Ictalurus furcatus. The sequence continues at coordinate 13,369,371 of NC_071257.1, read as the reverse complement.
GTTCATATTTGACTACATCCCTGTTTTATATATCACTTGCAGCAAAGGCCAAGAACAATAACCAGGAGGATAAACTTGTCCAGCAGCAGACATTAACTCACAGGGATGTTGGTTCAGTGTGCGGCTTTGTTTTTGCACTCTTTTGGTTATTTTGGATTCGAACAGGATTTGGGTGATGCTAAGAAGCCGAGCAGGGTTTCCTGTGTCGGGACTAGAGAGAGACAAACAGCCTGTATCTCATCCGCCGCTACACAATCACAGCGGAATCTCTCTGATTCTCTCACGCACGACACACTGATCGACCTCGCGTGTCCCTCACATCTAACCTCTGACCTAGTGCAGATCCCAGACTTCAAAATCTATAGTGTTTCAGAGCTGTGATCTGGCTAGCTCTGATGTTTTTATTTGAGTCTGCATCTTTAAGTAATAATCCCTTTATCCCCAAGGTCTTCCCTCTTCACACTAACTGTCCCTCAGTGGTGGAATGAACTTCCAACCTCAATCCGGACCGCAGAATCTATCACTATCTTCAAAAAACAGTTCCTTTTCCTCCTTTTCCGTGAACACTTAACTAACCCCTACAAATGCCAACCCCGTATAATTTAAAAACAAACAAACAAACAAACAAATAAACAATTTACTCTGGCATTACACCTCTACTCTGCACACTTTTCTTCTCTAGAACTCAATAATAAATCTTGTATGGTAGCACTACTTGTATTGTTCTCCGTGTGATATATCTCTTTTTTGTATTTTCTCATTTGTAAGTCGCTTTGGATAAAAGCATCGACTAAATGAATAAATGTAAACGTCTTAAGATAGATTTGGAAAGTTAGAAAAGGAAGCAAACTTCAATTATAAGGACCCTGCTCTTGCTAAGAGCTACTATACAAGTCAGCGATGGCCGTGCAGGGGAAGGAGCAGAAAACCCTAATCTCTTCTTAACCGCACCTGTTGGAAAATAAAAATCAGGCCTGTGATTAATAACTCCGACCGTTCGGCTCTGTGTCGGACTCTGCCTCTCCTGGAGGTGGCAGCAGTCGCTACTTTTTTAGCAAAAATTAATCTCCGAGCAACTGTAGTTTTAGTTTAGTTACATCCAAACCCACACAGCACCATCCTACATGTGTCAGAAATACCATAGGTTGCTTACTATTTCTGAAGTAATATTTCATGCTGTAATTATATGGCTCCAAGCACGTTGAAGCGTTTGGCAGTCCAGAGACACCAGGTCTGTAAAATGTGTCTCTGAAGTCTGAAGAGTGTGTCTGAGTGTGAAGACTGTTTCACTTGCATATGTAGTTCTCACTATAAACTGTTTGTTTTGCAGTAAATATGACTTTGTTGGAATTTTTTAGTGGAAGCAGGTATTCCTCTTGTGAATGAAAATCATATAAAACATTTGTCACTCGATACCATGTACGTTTGAGGAAGCTGATGTATTTGGTTTTGCAAATCAGACAGAGGGCTAGTGTGTGTGTGTGTGTGTGTGTGTGTGTGTGTGTGTGTGTGTGTGTGTGTGTCAGTCAGCTTGTGTCTCTGTGTGTGGTTATTTTTTTTATATCTTGGTGGGGACTAAATGTCACCAGAAGGATAGGAATACGTGATGCTTTTGACCTGGTGGGGACATTTAGGCAGAACAATTAAAACAACAACAACAACAACAACAAAAAACCTGCAGCTTTTAATTAAAAAGCTAAAAGAGCCAAAAGGTTTCCTATCGGTTGCTGAGATAAAAAAAACAACAACAGCATGGTTAGTTAGTTGTACCTAGCTCTGGGAGTCGCTCCAGCAATCAGGCAATGTTTTACATTTCCCTTTAAACTTTCTCAGCACAGCGAGTAATCATTTTAATTGGAATCCTTGTCAATATTTTTTTTTATCTTGGTAATGATTTATGCTGTTTAAACAGTAAAAAAAAAAAAAAAAACTACCTAAAGGTGAACACACTGTTGCTGTTTGTTAGTGCATGTTTACATGTTATTATATTTGTGGCAGTTTATTTAGTCATTGAAATTAGGTTCATTTTGCACAACATATGATGTAAGTGCATCATGCCTGTGTTTGTTTAGATAATTGCGTCAACGCACATTTGAATTTCGCCAAATAGGGTTTTGTACAAATCTGGGATTTAAAGGAGAGTAGATTTTTTAAATGCTTTTATCTGAGAATATGAAAATGGAATTTGGAAATGATATTGGTAATTTTTTTCTCCATTGCATTTAATAGATTATCGGTTTAGATTTTTTCCTCTTGTTTTGCACAGCGGATCGTACAGAGTGCATTGTCCAATGATACCATACAATTATGCTAATGCAAAAAGGGAAGTAGAGTAGCCTGCTGTACACACACACACACACACACACACACACACACACACACACACACACACACACACACTCTGCTGGAATGAAGCTCAGGATAGATGGGTAAGAGAACTGCTATTGTAATTTGATAGGTGTTTTTTTGCCAAGAGAATCCTTTTTTTTTTTATACAGACAATCATTTTGCTGGTAAATTTGATAGTGAACAGGAGGTAGAGAGACAGACTGGGGGTATTCAGGAAGATTTAAAAGCTATATCTGTGTATATCTGAACAATTGGCAACCATGTAAGTGATAACCTCCAAGCAGCCAGTCATTATGTAAGGAATAAAACGTGACCGTTTGATTATTTTACAAATTTACGATTATTTTACGGCTTAGCGGTTAGCACGTTTGCCTCGCACCTCTGCTGTTGGAAGTTCGAATCCCGCCTCCGCCCCTGTGTGCACGGGGTTTGCATGTTCTCCCGTCAGCTTCAGGGGTTTCCTCCAGGGACTCCGGTTTCCTTCCCCAGTCCAAAGAGATGCTTTGTAGGCTGATTGTGTGAATGTGTGTGTGTGTGAGATTTTGCCCTGCATTGGGTTTACACCGTGCCCAGGATGTGCCCAGAGTTTCCTGGGATTGGCTCCAAGCTCCCCCATGACCCTGTGTAGGATAAATGGTATGGAAAATGGTTGGATGGATGGATTTGTCTTGCCGCTGGCACAGTTTCAGACTCAACACCTTCTGATTAATCAAGTTTGTGACTTCAACAATGGTGTGCTATGATTCAGAATAAGTGATTCTCTCGGTCTTTTTGCCTCTCTCTTTCCTAATCTGAATGCCCTCCACAGCTTCATGCTCTGCAGTGCCCTCTGAGATGAGGTGTCATGATTTCTTGCGCCCTCTTGCTCTTGCTCGGCTCCCTCCGGTCAAAAGAATGTTGCCAGTATAATCCGCAGCTTCAGCCACTGTTGCCACAGAAACATCAATAATATCCTTGCTTGACAGCATCTTAGTGCATTAAAATGGTCATATGGAGTCTCTCTCTCTCTCTCTCTCTCTCTCTCTCTCTCTCTCTCTCTCTCTCTCTCTCTGTAATGCACTTCTCTGTAAATCCTGGGATAAAATAGCATGGTGCCGTTGTGTACAGGGAGAGAATCGGAGAAACCCAGGAGAGAGCGAGGGATTGTGATGGCTCATGTTCTCAGTGCCTGTCCTTTGCTAACCGAAATGGATGTCACACGCTTTATGCACATGTATTTTGTATGATGACCACAGATATGGTGAGACTCTCACAGCACAGTGTGAAAGGAAGCAGCTCTGTCATGTAGTGAAATAAATTGTTCCGTTGTTTATCAGCGCTGGAAACAAGTTGCGAGACAAATCCATTAACACGTTGATACTAAGCAATTTAATATACCTGTGTTTGTGGAGGGAGACGCACGCACGTACACACACACACACGCACACACACACGCGTACACACACACACACAAAGTAAACATTTTGTTTGTTTGTTTGTTTATTTATTTATTATTAGTTTTTTTTTAAAAAATTATTGCATAACTCATTACCAAGATAAAAAAGTGACATGGAGTTCAGTGAAATTAATTCACTCACTGTGCTGAAAGGTACATAAAGGTTACGTTACGGAAACGTAAAACATCGCCTGATTTTTGACATCCCTCTTCTCTTTTTAAATCACACACTCACATGTTCACACTGCTGAATGCAATACAGGTTACGTTCACATTACCAGGTCGAAGCAACACAAATCCGGTTTTCTGCCATAACGTGATCGAATATTTTCAGGACTGAAAGTTTTGAACAAGTTTTGATTCTTGGACTCAGCGTCTCTCATAAATGCATGTAGACATGGGTTTTCTTTATCCTGGAAAAGTACTGCTGTGTAAAGCAAGCCTCTGATAAAATGCCAATTGCGTTCCCATCTGCCTCTTTCTTTCAGTCCTTCTCTCTCTCGCTCTCTCTCTCTCTCTCTCTCTCTCTCTCTCTGTCCTTCTCTCTCTCTCTCTCTCTCTCAGTCCTTCTCTCTCTCTCTCTCTCTCTGTCCTTCTCTCTCTCTCTGTCCTTCTCTCTCTCTCAGTCCTTCTCTCTCTCTCTCAGTCCTTCTCTCTCTCTCTCAGTCCTTCTCTCTCTCTCTCTCTCTCTCTCTCTCAGTCCTTCTCTCTTTCTCTCTCTCTCTCTCTCTCTCTCTCTCAGTCCTTCTCTCTCTCTCTCTCTCTGTCCTTCTCTCTCTCTCTGTCCTTCTCTCTCTCTCAGTCCTTCTCTCTCTCTCTCAGTCCTTCTCTCTCTCTCTCAGCCCTTCTCTCTCTCTCTCTCTCTCTCTCTCTCTCTCTCGCTCTCACTCTCTCTCTCGCGCTTTCTTGCTCTCATTCTCTGTCTCTCTCCCTTCAGTCGTCCATCTGAGGTCTGTCTTACAGCTAGGGCTGGGCAATATGACAAAAATATCATATGACACTTGAGGACATTTCTACCATACATGATGTGTATCATGATATATAAGTTATCTAACAAACTGTCTGCAAAACAGTAGTAAAATAAACAAAAAACATTAAACTGTCTTTTAATTGTACTTTCTTTAATGTCTACAAAGACAAAGAAGATAAATTGTTGTTGTTTTTTTTTTTTAAATTACGTCCAGTCAACGGTATCCATTCAGTACCATTTTAATTTGGAGTTATTAAAAACATAAAAAAAAGCAACACCATACCAACGATATCTCAGAAAAGTTTTGTGTCATCATTTTCTCACAATATCAATATTATATCGATATATCGCCCAGCCCTACTTACAACCTTGCACACACACACACACACACACAGAGCGAGAGAGAGAGAGAGTGTGAGTCAGAAGGATCCACAGGGTCCTGAAACCCAAGATTCCTTCCAGGTCACATGGGTCCTTGACACCTTTTCTACTGCATTAGAAGTGTATCTCAAATTTAAACGTGTAATTAAAAAAAAAGTTAGAATTAAAATATAAAAAATGTATAAAATATGTATATAAAAAATACATTAACAGACATGTCATAGAAAGTGTGTGTGTGTGAATACAGGACGCACATTGTTCACTATGTGGTCATGTGATATGAATGAGAAGGGTCAGATTTGAGCAGTCCAGCAGAAAAACAATGGAGGACATTAATAGCAGCGATGATATTCCATGCAAGAATGAGGAAACTGGTGATTTACTTGATATTTAGGGAATTTAATTGACTGCTAACGAAACTGAGAAGTGTTCAAAACAATTGGCCAAGAAATGGTCAAAAACGAACATGGCTATGATGCCAAAGACATGCTCTCCATGAGAAACACTCCTGCTACTGCCTGCTCCTCTTCCATCCATACCCACACGTTTCTCAGTGCAGTAGTGCCAGCAATAACCTGCAAAACAGTAAAAGCTATCCATGTGGCTTGTTTTCGTTCTTTTTCTTTTCTTTCTTGACCTGGTCATGTGCAATTGTTGCACTGTTTTCCAGAGCAAATTGCGATGCTAGCTTGGGCATTTTTTTTATTGCTTCTACAAGGTGTCCCAAAAGTCTTCATACACTGGAGACTATGTCCTCGGTTGTGCCTTCGTCAGTGGATGTTCGTGGGCGTCCACTTTTCGGTCGGTCCGCAACACTTCCAGTCTTTTTGAATGTATTAAAGTACACCTATTATGGTTTTTCAAATAATATCTTTCATGTAGTGTGTTATAGTGCTGTTTGTGAATGTAAAAATTCTGCAAAGTTTCAAAAATCAAAGCGCGCGACAAACGGAGTTATAGACTCCCAAAAGAAGGAACCGATTCTGAACAGCTGAAACGAGTCGTCAGTAATTCCAGATTTACTTCCTGTACTAACCTACGTAGGTTTGTAACAAAAAGCCCCACCTCTAGTCTTCCTTGTCTGTTTGCGAACAGACGGAGCTGAAACTCATTATGGTAGTGGGCGTTTCCTTTTTGAAACATGCTGACAGCTGTAGAACAATCACAACAGACTGGGACATCTGACCAATCAGAGCAGAGTATGTTCTCTGAAAGGAGGAGTTTAGAATGAATCCTTTAGAACGGATCATTGAACGAGTCGTTTTTGACACTGGGGGGAAAAGGTAATGCTGCAGTTTAAATTATGAGCTCATTAAAGAGTTTTTTCATCTTGGATGCATATAAATCTATTGTATGAGACCTTTTAAAACAAAATTAGGTACGTTTCAAAACCATAATAGGTGCGCTTTAATAAATTTCGCAACAGTGTCGTGTGTGATGTGCTTGCCATGGTTCCTGTTAAAGTCCATTTCAACCTCGCGACAGCTTCCCGATCCACCCACGAAATTATTTTAATACGTTCTTCTTTGTCAAAGGCGTTCTTAAAGGCTATATGAAAAGAAAAGAAAAAAAACTAAAGAAAAAAAAATTTGGAAGAAGTTGGTTGGTTAAAAGTGTTAATTTCCACTGTGTATGCAGACTTTTGGGTCACCCTGTGTATATATAAAGGATTGTCTCGCAAATATGAAGTTTTTGCGTTTTGTGACTCATGCGAATCATGATATTGATGTTCGCATGACGACGGGTACGGGATGCTTGCAGTTTCCTTTGTGAACTGGCAAATTCCTTCACTCAGAACTGTACAGTGAAGCTTGTCACCTAGCTATAAAGTAGCCTACATTTTCATCAGGCATCAAAATTTGCAAAATGATGATATGTTGTTGCTACCTTGTCATTTCAGTAATGTTATACAGCACACTCTTGTGGATAATCTTTGTGTTTCTTCAGTTTTGATTGTGTGTATACACACACACACACTCACACTCTAACCAAGCACTGCTCAGAGAGCTCCGCTCAAACATTCATCACTCAGAGTGCATGCATGCCATTTCTCCAGAAGGCACACACTCTGCTCTCTAGTGTGTGTTATTACAGTATCTGCTCACTGATAATCACAAACGAACACACACACTCTGTGGGGAGTGCATCCAGGCTGGTGGAAGTCATCACTGCAGCCAAATTATTCTGATTGGACCCCTGATTTCCGACTACCTCTCATCAGAGCCAGAGGCCCCTCGCTCCCTACTCAGCTTTAATCAAATGATTTGATTTCACCTTATGCTTCCCCCCCCTCAGTGATACAATCTCTCAGACGGTGTGCTTCTCTGTCCCTGATGAGGACACCCACTCCATCTCCATCCCGAACTGCAGCACCAGGATAGAGCGATCAGAGGAGTTGCGCATCCCGCAGCAGCGTAACCATGATTTCTCCTGAAGGAAATGTTAGTGGAATGGTGTGTGTGTGTGTGTGTGTGTGCCTTTTGTTGTTTTAATCTTGATGATTACAGCTCATGGAAATCAAAAATCCAGTGGATTCAACTCTTCAACTCAGCTTCAACTCTGGGATGTTGGTGAGTTTCTTCACATGAACTGCTTGCTTCAGGTCCTTCCACAACATTTCTATTGGATTAAGGTCAGGACTTTGACTTGGCCATTCCAAAACATTAACTTTATTCTTCTTTAACCGTTCTTTGGTAGAACGACTTGTGTGCTTAGGGTCATTGTCTTGCTACATGACCCACTTTCTCTTGAGATTCAGATCATGGACAGATGTCCTGAAATTTTCCTGTAGTATTCACTGGTATAATTCAGAATTCATTGTTCCATCAATGATGTCCTGGCCCACATGCAGCAAAACAGGCCCAAACCATGATACTACCACCACCATGTTTCACAGATGGGATAAGGTTCTTATCCTAGAATGCAGTGTTTCCTTTCTCAAAACATAATGCTTCTCATTTATCAGGATCAGATATTAAATTATACTGCTGCAGTAGTCATAAAGACTGTCCCGTGCTTGTCTCAGGACTCTTATTCACAATTATGCTCATACTGAACAACATACTGGCTACTGTTGTTTTTTTTTTTTTGTTTTTTTTTTACTCCTCTACAATTGTATACTGTAATAGCCGGAAGAAGAGGATGACTTCCCTTTTGAGTCTAGTTCGTCTGTCTTAGGCCAGGTGCGTTTTCTTTGCTGCTGTCACCTCTGGCTTGCTCATTTGGATTTCTGTAAAGATGCTTTATAAGCAGTGCCTATTGATGAGAGCACTATACTAAAAAACAACCACCTTGGATTGAATTGAACTCCAAGATCTGATAGAGATCTTATATCAAAAAATGGAGAAATGGTATAGGCTATTGGGATCCAACCACAGCATGGCTGTGTATGCGTACTATATGTATATATTTACTCTATAGGATTTGCTGAACTAAGGGATGAAGTAAAACGTCTAAGGTGTGAAACTGTTCAAACTATAATTAAAATCTAGTTACTTGAAACACTTCTAATAGTGTTTTATGAGTGTAAGCACAGCTTATATGATTAAACGTTTTAAATGAAAACACACTTTTTTCTTCTTTCTTTTGTTATTATTATAATGAGTTTTTATTGATCACATGTACATTACAGCAGAGTGAAATTCTTTTCTTCGCATACCCCAGCATGTCAGGAAGTTGGGGTCAGAGCGCAGGGTCAGCCATGATACAGCTCCCCTGGAGCATAGAGGGTTAAGAGCTTTGCTCAGGGGCCAATAGTGGCAGCTTGGCAGTGCTTGGGCTTGAACCCCCAGCCTTCCGATCAGTAACCCAAAGCCTTAACCGTCAAGCCACCACTGCCCCTATTTGTGTGGTTAGGGTTGTTATTATTATTGTTATTATTATTAGGGTTACATTATTATTATTATTATTATTATTATTATTATTATTATTATTATTTATAATAATAATAATAATAATAATAATAATAATAAATGTATTCACTCACTGGCCACTTTAATAGAAACACCAGTACCCCTGCCCGCTTATGCAATTATCCAATCAGGCAATCATGTGGCGGTAGCGCAGTGCATGCAGATACAGGTTAAGAGCTTCGCATCAATCATCAGAATGGAGGAAAATCAATTTTTCAATAATCGCAAGGACTTTTTTTTTTGTCAGTGGCATGGTTTCCCCAGACAAACTGGTTCGAGCATTTCTGAAACTGCTAATCTCCTGAGATTTTCAAATAACCAAATAACCACTCTTTACAACCGTGATGAGAACTGTTTCCACTCTTGTCAGCCAAGAACAGGAATCTAAGGCTACAATGGGCACAGGCTCATTGGAACGGGACAACTTAAGACTTAAAACGTTGCGTGGTCTTTTTCTAGTCTTCAATACATCAAATTCCTTGATGTGATTCATAGTCACTTTAAACTTTTATAACTGTCATTTCTGTCTTGGTGGTGAAATTATAGCGACCTGACAAATCATGATCTTAGAGAAGGAATGGCTGTTGATTGTTTCATAGAGTCACCACTAAGCAAAATTGAATAATCCCTCGTGTATGTGTTTGTGTTCTTGGATATATACCACTGGCCTGTGCAGTTTTGTACTAGGCATAGATAGCCCACAAGGCTAGTACACTTGCAGGGGGATTTGTTTAGGTGATTGGAGGATCTTGTTACTACTGTGTGTCACTGTATAGTCTGCTAGTGAAGATTTTATTGAGCTGTTGGACTGAACAGAGAGCTTTGCACTTACACAGATCCACCCACTCTCACTCAGTGCATTCTAAGCAGACCTCATTCTACCATGGCTCTCTCTGTGACCACACACACACACACGTGTATACACAAACACACAGAGTCCAGTTCCCCTCTCACCAGTTCTGTTTGCAAAAACAGATCCCAGATAGCAAGTGCTGGAGAGCATTTTGAATTAGTCATGACTAGAGACTTTTAGAGTGCTACCATTTTAGAAGTGTGTATGTGTGTGTGTGTGCCCTCTCTCTCTCTCTCTTCATCTCTGGCTCTATCATTGTGGCTGGCTCGCTGAATAATTGCAGTGGGGTGACTTTTTCAATGCATACGTGATTGACTCTCCCAGCCGTGTGGAGCGAGTATTGCAGGCAGATAGTATTTCTTCCCCTTTCTTCCTCTCCTCTCCACTTTTCCACCAACCACCCCTCATAATCGTGCCTTTTGCAGTATCCGAACCCTTACTCAAATTACATATTGCTGACGAATGAAGTGCTGAGCAAAGGACCCTTTTTTTTTTTTGCGTCGACCTGTCCCACTGTATACCTCAGAAGTCCGTCTCAAAACGAATTGTTGATAAAGCTTTACATTACCACTCAGAATTTGATTGTTTTCCCATACCAGCATGACCCACGTCTTCTTCAATTATAAAAATGATCATTTTTAAAAAATTCATTAAATAACGACACGTCTTTTTTTTTTTTATCCGTTTTAAAGTTATTCTCGTTCTCACTTGCATTTTTAATGACATTTCCCAGTAGTGCAAAATGCTTCGTTTTTTAAAACCCTGAAATGCACACCCACTAAAAAAGTATGGCCTACACTCACCAGCCACTTTAATAGGAACACCTGTACACCTGCTCATTCATTCATTTCTTTGGTCAGCCAAACCTGTACAGTAGCAGCAACGCGATGCATAATATCATGCAGATACAGATCAAGAGATTCACATCATGAGCTCAGTTGGAATTGGGTACGTGGTGAATTAGTGATTAGCACGTTTGCCTCGCACCTCCAAGGTCGGGGGTTCGATTCCCACTTTGGGGGTTTTCCCCGGGTACTCTGGTTTTCTCCCCTAGTCCAAAAATATGTGTTGTAGGTTGAGTGGCATTTCCAAATTGTCCTGTGACAGATTGGCATCTGGGATAGACTCCATGCCAAAAAGTAAAGAATGTGCAGGACCTGGAGGATTTTTCTGAAGAACAGTGGGAAGTTTAACTGCTCAAGACTAACAAGGGCCTCATGAACAACTATCACAAAACATAAACACAGTCGCTGATCATCCAGGTAACGACACACAGCATTAAGAATCAAGGGTATGTAAACTTTTGAACAGGGTAATTTTTATAAAGTCAGCTTTATCTTGTCTTGTGGACTATATGTAAACATCTCTTATGTGAAATAGCTTATTCAGGACAGTACTAAATAAACAACAACATGGGATTTTTATGATCCCTCTTATTTTGTTAACAGTGTTAAGATTTAGCAGATTCTGCAAGGGGTATACAAACTTTTGGGCACAGCTGTATATAGTGTAGAGTATATAATATTATGGAGGCAATGCTTAGGCTTTTATGAGGCACACAAACTTGACTATTTCTTTACAGCTTTGGCATTGTACACACTCTGAAAAACACAGAAAAACTTACCCTAACACACACACACACACACAATAACACACACAATGCATTTGTTTGTCTGTGCTCCTGATGAGCCTCTGTGTGAGTGTAATTTAAATGTCATGTTGCAAAAGTCAGTTAGCATGTAAAGCACGGCCATGGCCACATAAGAATAGTGATTATACCTTGAATGGTGGGAGTGCTTCTGTGTTTATTCCACAATCTGTGGTGCACCATGTACTTGATGTACACACTCTCCAATACACACTCTTCCTCTCACTCCTCCCTGCTCCGAACACTCGGTGTTAGACTTAAACAAGTAGGTGGAATCAGTGACATTTTTCAATTGTGCCCAACCTACACATCTTCATAGGATACGCTGACACAATGCCTGCGCTCATCTTCAAGTTCTCCGTGACAAACACCGTTCACAGAATCCTGATCTGAGTGGGAGAGTGCTTTCAAATGTGCACACAGTTCTCCAGCATATCTTTCACTTGCTTAGAATATGATTGTTACAGTAAGTTTTGTACTGCTTTCAAAAGTGTTCAGAGAGAGTATGGGTTTTTCCATTTTCTTTCGTCAAATTTTCGAAAAATAAACCCTGAATGTTTTATGTTTGACTGGGGTGGGAAAGTTAGTCTATTGATAAGAATGGGATGAGAAAATGATGGTGGAAACAGGCTTTTTGAAATGAATCATGATGAAGCGCAGTGGGCACCAACCCTGTTCCTGGAGACCTACCGTCCTGTAGACTTTAGCTCCAATCATATTCATGCCCACCTGACCATCTAGTCATTGCCTTAAGAAGTTCGTGATCAACTAAAACGGGTTGGTTTGATTTTGGTTGGAGATGAAACCTGCACGAAGGTAGATCTCAAGAGGGTTGGTGACCACTGATGTAGAGGACCGACAAAAAAAAGTAAAAGTCTTTCTTGATTTAATTAACAAAATCAACATCAAACATCACAGTGACCCTGACCGAGGTAATATATTTACTGATGTACTGAATGTCCATCAAAGGTAATATATGTTCTTTATGCTGCTGTTTTGGTGCTGTTTTTTCCCCCATACACAGGTGCATATGAACTGTTGTAGTCTATTCTCCATAATCAGTTGAACGTCATCTTTAGGATGTTCGCATGGCTGTAGATAATGGAACCGTAGAATCATTTTTGTTTGTTATCGCTTACTTTTTGAAAATCAAAACCCAGCTAAATCCAAGGCACTCTGGTGACCGTAGCTGATTTTCCGTTCAAGCGCAATTTCCGCACAATTAAAAAACAAATAAATAAATGCTCAGAGGGTTTTTACTGCAACCCCCTATGCCCAAAATGATTGCGTTGAGTAATTCATTGGTACAAGAAGCATGTGGTGTAGATGGAGCTAGGCCTCTGTATTCTGCACAAGGTGTGTGATTAGAGTAAAGGCCTCCCTCCTGTTCCCCCTACTGATGCATGTAAGGGTGTGTTAGGCACCTGCCCAATGTAGCAGCCCACACCAGCTGGCCTCTTTGTGTCTAAGGCACAGTCAATTAGGCAGCAACAGAATGACCACAAATGTATTTGTTTGTTCTCTAAGAGGTTTCTGTGTTGACAGGGCATCAGCAGTGACTTAGCTATTGTGTATCCTTTTAATTTAACCCTGTCAAATTGAAGTAAGATTTCCCTTGAGGTGGAGAGTGATTTAGTGTATCTAAAAGAGGTGATGTTGGGGATTTAGAGAAATGCATCTGGGAAGAATCTTGATTCTTTACACTCGCACACACACTCACACACACACACACACACACACACACACACACACACACACACACACACACTCGCACACTTACTTCAGCCATGATGTATCCACCTGAGTCATTCTTTAGCTGTTTGCTGTTAGGTGTGTTGAGACAGAAGTCACCCAGTGGGAGGTTAATATTAGGCCAGATGGAGGGCCGTATTGCCCACCCTTATCCCAGACGGCCTCCTTAAACCCCATAACAGTTGCCAGGTGTTTCCCCTCTCTGCTTGCAGCACCTGGGCGTTTAAGCCAGTCTGGAGTAGGAGATCTCTGGAGAAGGAAGTGCTGGAGGTTTGGACATGCTTTTTTTTTTTGCCTTCAGGGCTTAAGTCAACTCCATTTTAATGGCACCTCTCAGGGGGAGAACTACCGTGGTGCAGCAACGACTCAAGTGGACCAGGGAGCAGAAGCCACTGTGCGGCTAATTGCTTATTCTGAGCTGTGGACGCATAGATACCGCCGCTGTGCAACAGTTAATTACGGCATTTAACCACTCTAGCTCGTTCCTTTCACCTTTTGCAAGTAGACAGTGAAAGCCAAATAAATCTGGTTCATGCTTACAATTTACTCTTCTGTTATAGCTAATGCATTTCAACTTTACATTCAACTGAGAATTTTCCCTCATGAAAACTTCTTGTGGAAAGTGAAAGGTAATCCTGATTTTGTACAGATCTGGATGCATCAGAATGTCTTTTGATTTTATTCGTCCAAGTGGAGGAAAGATTTTTTTTTAGGACTCAAGATGGGAAATATTACAGGCTTCACCTGTCCAGTTTTGGTGAGCCTGTGTTCATTGTAGCCTCAGATTCCCATGGAACCCGATGTGGTCTTCTGCTGTATCCCATCTGCCTCAAGGTTTGGCGTGTTGTGAGTTCTGAGATACTTTACTGCTCACCACAGTTGCAAAGAGTGGTTATTTGAGTTACTATAGCCTTCCTGTCAGCTCAAGCCAGTCTCGCGTCTCTCTGACCCTTCTCATCAGTGTAAACTCTAGAAACTTTTGTGAATGAAAATCTGAAAAAACTCAAACTAGTCCGTCTAGACCTACCATGCCATGCCAACATTAACTGAAGCTCTTGACCAGTATCCGCATTCCACTTCTGCCACATGATTGGCTGATTAGGTAATTTCATGAATGAGCAGGCATATAGGTGTTCCTCTTAAAGTCTATGTCGAGTGTATATTTACATGTATTACTACGATATATGGACGAGTGACAAACAAAAGAAAAAGCCAAGTAAGATACTGGGCCATGTGCCATCAGAACAGCTTCAGTGCACCTTAGCACAATCATTCATTGAGCTCTTATGCCCCATGGTCATTGCCATCCTGGAAGAGTTCCCTCCTATCAAGATAGAAATGTTTGGATCTTCCACAGCATAACAGAGCCACCAGAGTTTCCTTTAATTTGTCACCCATCTGTCCACCATATTTTACTAGTATGAGTGAAATATATGTTGGATCCATACAGTGGAGACATTTATGTAGCGATATTTATCAGGCAGGTTCAAAAGGTTTATCTAAGTGAGGTGTAAGGTGTTAACTGTACATCTGTACAATAAAATCATGATAGCAGAACCCTTTTTTTTGCTGAATATTGTTCATTGTAATTCAGTACAAACATAATTACAGTCTCTGTGAAAGAGCCTTAGACACGTTACTATACCACCTCATTTGCATGACCTATATGATGTGTATGAAGGGGCTTAAATATTAGGTGACCTAAGGGTTCAGGACAGGTGTGCTATACAGCTGCAACTATTACACCATTAATCCTGCCTGTGGTGGGTGTGTGTGTGTGTGTGTGTGTGTGTGTGTGTGTGTGGCACCCATTAACAAAAAACGAAGGGAAAATGTCTCCCCTCTATTCTTCTGACAGAATAATTCTTTTGCTCTGACAGGGGGTTAAATCCCAGTGCATTAGCTGAGACAAATTAATGAAATAATACAACACGGAGTAAATCAGGAAATATGCTGTGCAAATGTGAAACCCTCCCCCTGCTAGCATTTCCCCAAATGACCCAGCTGAGGGCAGAACAATGGCTAGCACTCAGTAGAGACAAAACATTTCATCAGTGGGGTTAGATCAGACAAGGCCTGTCAGTAAGGCCACAAAAAGCTGTTACAATAGTCTGCTAATCTCCTAATCCACTCAAATTATGGCCAACACCTTTCAATGATGATTGCACAGCTGGAGAGGAATTATAATCTCTTGATGAGTTTTGACCAGGGCTTCGCTGCACTTTTTTTTGTGTTCAAATACGGTGCAGAATGCAAGTGTTTGGATAGTGTGAGTAAGTGCATGTGAATTAGTGAGGGGGTAATGTTAGGAAATATCACATTTGCACATTTCAGCCTCATTCAAATAATTATGAAACAATTTTCACACTGTGCCCGAATTTTCACACCGTCACCCAAAATACAAACAGAACCTCAACCAAAACCGACTGTTTATAAAAACAAGCGTAATTTGGTCTGTATTCACATACAAACACGCACACGTCAGCTTTCATGCGTTCTGTCTTTTAGACAAATAATATCAGTAACCGAGCATAACTTAACATAAGTGAGTTTTGTTTTTAGCCAAATGAAGCATTCACTAGTTGGTAATTATTGTAAACATGCCTTTAATCACTTATTGTACCAATGCCCTGGGAGGGTGAAAGTTGCCATTGCATCTTCCTGAGCCACCAAACATGCAGGACTATCAGACACAGACACTTCAAATCAGTCTGAGATTGGTGCGGCCAAAAATTGCTTAATTTTTTTTTTTTTTTTTTAAATTATTATTTCAAATCTAATTGTAATGACATTATTTCTAGAGCTGCTCTGAGTATGGGTCACTTGTGAGTCTGAGTTTATTTCACTTGTTTACATACACCATATGGCCAAAAGTATGATACCTGACCTGACCATGCCCTGACCTAAAACCCCACTGATCACATTTGGGATGAATTGGAATGCAGACTGTACCCCAGGCTTCCTCATTTGACATTAGTGCCTGACCTCACTAATGGTCACTAATGGCTGAATGAGCACCAATCCCCACAGCCACACTCTAAAATCAAGTGGAAAACATATCCGGAGGAGTGGAGGCTGGTGTAACAGCAAAGGGGAAACAACTCTGTGTTAATGCCCACGGTTTTGGAATGGGCAAGTATGGGTGTGATGATCAGGTGTCCACGTACTGTACTTTTGGCCATATAATGTATGACACACAAAAAAACATTGGGGCATTTATAGTCTGGACACTAACTCTAACAGTTATTTAATGACTAGTATTTCCAATCAATGTTCTAATTTATCTAAGAATTGTTATCACAGCACTCAGTTACTGGGTTTATTAGTCCGTTTAGCTCTGGTTACCTAACCCCGTGCCCTTCTTACTGTCACACAGGACTGATCCCTGTGTACAAAACCTGTCTCAAGAAGCCGACTGTCATCACAGAGACACTAAACATCAAAAATCACAGGGCACACAAGGCATCTCTTCACACAGCTGTACAGACACAGTTGTGATGGACCAAGGAGAGGCTATGATGAGCAGTGAGGGAGAGCTTTGTATCTTAAATGGAAGGTGAAATATTTTTTGGCAGTAACGCGGCAGCTCAAAATCATGGCAGATCTGTCCGAAGTTGTTGCGAGATATAGAGATTATGAGTTGTCAATGCAAAGAAACAATATCAGAGCTCACCCTGTTGTATGTGGAGTTATGCTTTATTGCTTGCTTAATTGTAATGGACTTTTTAGGGTTTAAACATATAAGTGCTACTAAATGTTAGAAAATACTGGGGGGGTGGAATATTTGTCCTGTCTTGAGTCCTCAATCCTTGTCTGGTATACACCATTTCACCCTCATGCTCGTACCTGCATATTTCTGAGCCTTTCATTGTTTATTTTATTTTTATTTTTTAAATAAAAATGGATTGCAATTACAGTTTTCAATTGCAGTCAAACAGCAAGGTTTCTGCAAATGCTGCACATATTTTCGTATCAAAAGCAGATAACCCCAGTTTCATTTAAGCGTGCATTATAAATGGACCTCCATACTTACTCTGTGGGTGGATTTTATTTTGTCATGTACTCCCCCATTTAAACTGCTTTCTAAATTTTTTTCCTAAAATACTGCCAGTAATTTGAGTGGAATTATATGGTGTACAGTCTCTGAGTACACAGGTGTATGCCAGTGCAGAAATGGTCCACATTTCCTGCATCACTCTGCACAACTCAGAAAGGGAATATATATATATATATATATATATATATATATATATATATATATATATATATATATATATATATAAAATACAGTATCTCACAAAAGTGAGTACACCCCTCACATTTTTGTAAATATTTGATTAGATCTTTTAATGTGACCACACTGAAGAAATGACACTTTGCTACAATGTAAAGTAGTGAGTGTACAGCTTGTGTAACCGTGTAAATTTGCTGTCCCCTCAAAATAACTCAACACACAGCCATTAATGTCTAAACCGCTGGCAACAAAAGTGAGTACACCCCTAAGTGAAAATGTCCAAATTGGGCCCAATTAGCCATTTTCCCTCCCCGGTGTCATGTGACTTGTTAGTGTTACAAGGTCTCAGATGTGAATGGGGAGCAGGTGTGTTAAATTTGGTGTCATCGCTCTCATACTCCCTCATACTGGTCACTGGAAGTTCAACATGGCACCTCATGGCAAAGAACTGTCTGAGGATTTGAAAAAAAGAATTGTTGCTCTACATAAAGATGGCCTAGGCTATAAGAAGATTGCCCAGACCCTGACACTGAGCTGCAGCATGGTGGCCAAGACCATACAGCGGTTTAACAGGACAGGTTCCACTCAGAACAGGCCTTGCCATGGCCCACCGAAGAATTTGAGTACACGTGCTCAGCGTCAATATCCAGAGGTTGTCTTTGGGAACTAGACATATGAGTGCTATCAGAATTGCTGCAGAGGTTGAAGGGGTGGGGGGTCAGCCTGTCAGTGCTCAGACCATACGCCGCACACTGCATCAAATTGGTCTGCATGGCTGTCGTCCCAGAAGGAAGCCTCTTCTAAAGATGATGCACAAGAAAGCCCGCAAACAGTTTACCGAAGACAAGCAGACTAAGGACATGGAATACTGGAACCATGTCCTGTGGTCTGATGAGACCAAGATAAACTTATTTGGTTCAGATGGTGTCAAGCGTGTGTGGCGTCAACCAGGTGAGGATTACAAAGACAAGTGTGTCTTGCCTTCAGTCAAGCATGGTGGTGGGAGTGTCATGGTCTGGGGCTGCATGAGTGCTGCCGGCACTGGGGAGCTACAGTTCATTGAGGGAACCATGAATGCCAACATGTACTGTGACATACTGAAGCAGAGCGTGATCCCCTCCCTTATTCCAGCATGATAACGACCCCAAACACACCTCCAAGACGACCACTGCCTTGCTAAAGAAGCTGAGGGTGAAGGTGATGGACTAAACCCTATTGAGCATCTGTGGGGCATCCTCAAACGGAAGGTGGAGGAGCTCAAGGTCTCTGACATCCACCAGATCCATGATGTCATCATGGAGTAGTGGAAGAGGACTCCAGTGGCAACCTGTGAAGCTCTGGTGAACTCCATGCGAAAGAGGGTTAAGGCAGTGCTGGAAAATAACGGTGGTCCACACAAAATATTGACAATTTGGGCCCAATTTGGACATTTTCACTTAGGGGTGTACTCACTTTTGTTGCCAGGGGTTTAGACATTAATGGCTGTGTGTTGAGTTATTTTGAGGGGACAGCAAATTTACACTGTTACACAAGCTGTACACTCACTACTTTACATTGTAGCAAAGTGTAATTTCTTCAGTGTTGTCACATGAAAAGATATAATCAAATATTTACAAAAATGTGAGGGGTGTACTCACTTTTGTGAGATACTGTGTGTGTGTGTGTGTGTGTGTGTGTGTGTATATAATATAAAATTAGTAACCCTTAATAAGTCAGCTAATAACCACAACATTAATCACGTTGTGGTTCTTAGCTGTACGAGAGAATGGCTATAAGGAAAGGCAGCATGGTGAGCCCCAAAAATCTGTCTAGTATGCAGTACTGTTTAGCTAAAAAAAAAAAAAAGTGCACTGTTTTTGTTTAGTTCTGGTCAGAAATCCCATGTTCTTCTACACGTTTGATAGCTGTTGTGTTTGTGAAGTTTTACACCTAGCAGCAAAAGTTAGAGGGTAAGGGGTTAAGGTGCACAGTATTGTGCGTAGTGTAGTGAAAAACTTTTGTTTGACACACAGTAGACACATGCGCAATAGACTGTGGTGTCTCAACTCTTCTTGCCCTCTTTTCTTTTCCTCCACTACACCATCATCCCCTCCTGACCCATGGTTGCAGAGTAAGAAGGACTCAGAAACATGTGAATTAACCTGGGGTGGCAGAAAGTTTAACCATGCTGTGGTCTTGGAGCGGGGCGGACAGTGGATTAGTGGTTAGCATGTTTGCCTTGCAACTCGAAGGTTGGGGGTTCAAATCCTGCATCTACCCTGTGTGCGTGGAGTTTGCATGTTCTCCCAGTGCGTCTGTGGTTTCCTCCGGGACTCAGGTTTCGTCCCCCAGTCCTTAGACATGCGTTATGGCGGATTGGCAGCTCTAAATCGTTCATAGTGTGTGTGAATGTGTGTGCGATTGTGCCATGCGAAAGGATTTCCAGGGTGTCCCCTGAGTTCCCTGGGATAGCCTTCAGGCTCAGGAAATGGAGGAATGGATGAATGGTCTTAGAGCTTATTGCAAGGGAAGCTCCTCTAAGCTGTCCCAACTATGACCTGTGGCCAGAAATCAGGAAATGTGATTTAAAAAATTAGGAATCAGAAAAATTCAACAGTGAGGTAACCATCCAATAATACATAGTGATTAACTGTAACAACCCTAGACACAGTGCTTAGATACCATCACATCCTAATAACAGTCATACACATACCTTATATTAAGGTATAATATATATTATATTATAATTTTCTGTATTTCATCACAAATAAGCCAAGAGACCCCCAACATCTTCATCTCACCCTGGAGATCAATTACACTAGCATTCCAATATATGCATATTCTATTAGACAACTCAGCCTTATCCTCTTTGCAGCAACATGGTTGTCTTTCATCCAGGGTGGGTCCTCCTGCCTCGTCATATCACCTCCTCCCTCCCACCCCATCCCTCTGAAGCGCCACTTTAATTCCCCTTGCACTAGCCTCAAATTAAAGAGTGTCAACTCTCTTAGTTCATAAAGCAGCTGAGCTTTTCATGTGCCTTCTCATCCTGCACTGACCTGCCTATCTCTGACTTTGTCCCATTTTTAGTTTTTGGAAGAAATGAAGATCCCGAGATCTGTCTTTAGGGCCGTGACAAGTGGTGTGCGAGGGTCAGGCGGTATTAATTGCAGGGCCTGGGCTGAGGGGAATGTGCTTTGTGTGTAGTGTGTGCATACAAAGAAGCTACAGAACCAAACATAAACAACGTGCAAATGACTATATAGTAAAATGAACCATTTTGTACATATTTAAGGAATTGAATTACCTTAGCCATGTACACAGGACTATTTCTCTAAAAATGGTAGATGACGATGATTAGTTCACGCCTGCATATATACATATCATAAAGTGTAAATTGTTAGTATTTTGTCTTCTGGGAGACATGTAACCATCTTATTCATGATGTAACCATCTTATTTAGTGTCTGAAGGGGAGTACTATATATACACAGTATCTCACAAAAGTGAGTACACCCCTCACATTTTTGTAAATATTTGATTATATCTTTTAATGTGACCACACTGAAGAAATGACAGTTTGCTACAATGTAAAGTAGTGAGTGTACAGCTTGTGTAACAGTGTAAATTTGCTGTCCCCTCAAAATAACTCAACACACAGCCATTAATGTCTAAACCGCTGGCAACAAAAGTGAGTACACCCCTAAGTGAAAATGTCCAAATTGAGCCCAATTAGCCATTTTCCCTCCCCGGTGCCATGTGACTTGTTAGTGTTACAAGGTCTCAGGTGTGAATGGGGAGCAGGTGTGTTAAATTTGGTGTCATCGCTCTCACACTCCCTCATACTGGTCACTGGAAGTTCAACATGGCACCTCGTGGCAAAGAACTCTCTGAGGATCTGAAAAAAAGAATTGTTACTCTACATAAAGATGGCCTAGGCTATAAGAAGGTTGCCAAGACCCTGACACTGAGCTGCAGCACGGTGGCCAAGACCATACAGCGGTTTAACAGGACAGGTTCCACTCAGAACAGGCCTTGCCATGGTCGACCTAAGAAGTTGAGTGCACGTGGTCGGCGTCATATCCAGAGGTTGTCTTTGGGAAATAGACGTATGAGTGCTGCCAGCATTGCTGCAGAGGTTGAAGAGGTGGGGGGTCAGGCTGTCAGTGCTCAGACCATACGCCGCACACTGCATCAAATTGGTCTGCATGGCTGTCGTCCCAGAAGGAAGCCTCTTCTAAAGATGATGCACAAGAAAGCCCGCAAACAGTTTGCCGAAGACAAGCAGACTAAGGACATGGAATACTGGAACCATGTCCTGTGGTCTGATGAGACCAAGATAAACTTATTTGGTTCAGATGGTGTCAAGCGTGTGTGGCGTCAACCAGGTGAGGATTACAAAGACAAGTGTGTCTTGCCTTCAGTCAAGCATGGTGGTGGGAGTGTCATGGTCTGGGGCTGCATGAGTGCTACCGGCACTGGGGAGCTACAGTTCATTGAGGGAACCATGAATGCCAACATGTACTGTGACATACTGAAACAGAGCATGATCAGTATGCAGTATTCCAGCATGATAACGACCCCAATCACACCTCCAAGACGACCACTGCCTTGCTAAAGAAGCTGAGGATGAAGGTGATGGACTGGCCTAGCATGTCTCCAGACCTAAACCCTATTGAGCACCTGTGGGGCATCCTCAAATGGAAGGTGGAGGAGCACAAGGTCTAACATCCACCGGCTCCGTGATGTTATCATGGAGGAGTGGAAGAGGACTCCAGTGGCAACCTGTGAAGCTCTGGTGAACTCCATGCCCAAGAGGGTTAAGGCAGTGCCTGAAAATAATGGTCCACACAAAATATTGACACTTTGGGCTCAATTTGGACATTTTCACTTAGGGGTGTACTCACTTTTGTTGCCAGCGGTTTAGACATTAATGGCTATGTGTTGAGTTATTTTGAGGGGACAGCAAATTTACACTGTTACACAAGCTGTACACTCACTACTTTATATTGTAGCAAAGTGTCATTTCTTCAGTGTGGTCACATTAAAAGATATAATCAAATATTTACAAAAATGTGAGGGGTGTACTCACTTTTGTGAGATACTGTGTGTGTGCGTATGTGTGTGTGTGTACGTATGTGTGTGTGTGTGTGTGTGTATATATGTGTATATACAAAAGTCTCTTTGCA
Organism: Ictalurus furcatus; assembly: GCF_023375685.1. Taxonomy (NCBI): domain Eukaryota; kingdom Metazoa; phylum Chordata; class Actinopteri; order Siluriformes; family Ictaluridae; genus Ictalurus; species Ictalurus furcatus. The sequence goes on along the minus strand of NC_071257.1, from coordinate 13,346,671 downwards.
AGCCTTGTGTGTGTGTGTGTATATATATATATATATATATATATATATATATATATATATATATACACACACACACACAAGGCTTGCAAAGAGACTTTTGTTCGAAGAATTTCAATTTTAAGTTTCACCACGCTCTTATGTGTTTAAATGCTTAATAAGTACCACAATACTCTGAAACTGTCATATTTCATTTATAGCTTATCATACCATGAAAATTCCTAACCATAATGCACTTAGTTGTGTCTTGTACATTTCTTTCTGTATAGCTGTATGCCTCTGTGTGTGCATGTGTGTGCATGTGCGTGTGTGTGTGTGTGTGTGTGTCTCTGTCGCTCAGCTCTCATCCCCACAGGTGGACTGTGCCTATCATACTGCTTGGTTCCTGCCTATTTCTGAGCGTACAATAGAGAGCTGAAATGCTTTCAGTGTGTGTGACCCTGGCAGGCTCTGTACTACCACCTCCATCTCCCATCCTGATTGGGCTGTTTTTCTCCTCTAGCTCGTTCCATGCAGTCCTTTCTCTGGGTAAAATGAGCAGCCGTGAAGGGAAGAGCCCCATCCATTTTGTCCGTGGACCCTACGGACCTTCATTTGGCCCCTCTGACCCACACCCATTTGCCAAAGCCTTTACGTCTATTCATATGACCGTAATTGGCAAGCAGTGGTTAGCTGGTCTTGTGAAAGAGGGGTAAGGAAGGTTGCAAGGTGAACAATTTTTTTTTGGACTTCCATAGGGGCAACTTTGTCACCCACACAAATGCTCACTATTTTTGTATTGCTTCCTGCTAAACACACAGAAAGTAGCTGTGCAGAGGTTACTAGTGTAGAGAATCGTCTCTCTTAGCGTTTTGCATGTGTAAAACACTGTGTGTGTGCTTCATCTAATGTCTGGCAGTTGGAGTGACACCATGCATTTTAAAGTTTGCGCAACATTTCCACACCCTGGTGTTTATTTATCACTAATGCTCTCTGTCTAGTGTCTTTAAGAGTTTAAGTACAGGCAGCAGAGGACACTGCGGCATTCTCTGTCCCTCCTCCCTCTGGGTGTAGTGCTTCAGTAAGGGCAGTGAGAGGTGAGGCTCAGCACCCTGTCCTGCCCCTTAAACTTGTCAGTGTACCCCGGTGCCCTCATACCCATGTGCCCTGTCACAAACTCTCCCATCCTCCCTCCGTCCCTCCCTCCCTCCTTCTACAAGGCTCACTGCCTTCATTACATTGCTAATGATGTGTTTACTTCCCTGTGTGTTATTAAAGACTAACCTCAGAGCACTAATGACTGGGGCTCACTTACACACACACACACACACACACACACACACACACACACAGACCATAGAATCCACTAGTACTATGGTAGAGGTGACTGGGAGACTGAAACCTGAATACATTTGTATTTTAGTATTCCTGTAGACATATTGCAAGAATATGATACGTCATTGTATTGTGCAGCTAATACACTAATTGTGCTAGAAAAATGTGTGTGTGTGTGTGTTTGTCTCGGGACTGCGCACGAGTTCCAGTTCTTGTCTCACTTTGCTCTAAGCACTGCACTATATCACTCTGTATAAAAGCCTTTCACACGCATGACAAGTGCTCAAGAGCAGTTCAGTAGGAGTGTGAGCCATCTGTCAGAGAGAGAATGAGAACACCGCGTGACACAGAGAGGCAGATCAGTCTTAGGCCAGCGACACACCTTGCCATTGTCGAAGAACTAACACCACCAATGCCAACTAATGATCAGAGTAAAGACTACAGATTGTGACTGAAGTGAAATGCACATGTATTGTGCGCCTCCTTAAAACAAAATAACTACGAAAAACAAAATACCAGGAGGGGGCAGTAGATTATATTGCAGATGAGCAGAATGTGTTTGTGTGTGTGTGTGTGTGTGTGTGTGTGTGTGTGTGTGTGTGTGTGTGTGTTTGCTAGGCTTAACAGGGAAGTTGTGCAGACAGGTTTAATGATGGAGTGGACACATTGCAAAAACTACAGGAGCCATCAATGCTCAAGGGTGTGTCAGGTTTAACACAGCCTAAATCAATGGCCACCAACACTCTTCCTTGAGATCTACCTTCCTGCTGGTTTCATCTCCAGGCAAAAACGAACTCATCTGTTTTAGTTGGTCAAGAACTTCCTAAGGCAATGATTAGATGCTCAGGTGGGAGCGATTATGGTTGGAACTGAAGTCTTCAGGAAGGCAGATCTCCAAGAACAGTGTTGATGACCACTGGCTTAAAAGTGGGGAGACTCAGGATTTTCTCTGAGGTCCGAGTGTCTGAGTTGGAGGCGTGTCAGTAAGAAAACGTGGTGGAATCAATGGATGCAGTGTCTGTAGTTGACAGTAAATTTGTTGAAATTGAATGTTTACTCATCTCAGAAGCTGACTTCAGTTATTATGTGTTTGGTAGCTTGTACTCAGCTAGTTATTGTCAGGCTTTTTTATTTACAGTACAACAAGCTAAAAAAAAATTACCTGCACAGGTAGCAATGTACAATTACCATAATGATGAAGTTTACAGTGGCTTCATAAATCGATTAAAAACATTTACAAATGCGAAACACACCTGACTCTTTGTTCTTAATTTTCTAGAAGTAGAGTTAAAAATCGTTGTATCATTTGTAGTTAATGAAGAGAAGGTACGCCGCCATCTTGCTCTGACCAAAGTGACTTGAACGCACCTGACGTCGTAATTACAACTTCCCAAATCCTAATTATGAACTTCCCAGGAGGACTTGAATGCACAGTGTCAGGAGGCGTGTCATTTTTATGAGGGCACAGCCATCTTACGTACAGGCCTTTGTAGTGCATGTCTTATGCTAGGTGGAGAGCATAGATGAGGGGTGCCAAGCTCCTCTCCTGGAGAGCTGGAGTCTAAATGTGTGCATCAAGACATAACTCAAAAAAGTCACGGGTATGGGTGTTTAAAAAAAAAAAAATCTATATATTTTTTTATTTCTTGTGGCTTCGTACCTATTTGAGCAATTTCCCACTGGCTAGAGACAAAGATTAGTTAAACCAGGCACTCTGTCTCATGACTGCAGCGGGAAAGGAAAACAGATTGTACAGTAGGTGTGTAAGAGGCTTTAGAGCAACTTTGTGTCCGACAGCATATGCTGGAGGCTTTTACTGTGCAGATTTAACTAAGGCAGATTTTGTACTGCCGAGGTGGGTAATATCAAAAGCCATCTTACCCTACTATACACAGGCCTTTCTTAATCAAGGGCTTTAGGTGCCACGGCATTTCTGAAATAGGATTAGGTGGTATGAGTCTGTGTATGGGTATGCCACATAGAGTTCAAGCTTCCTGATCTGAGGGTCACTGAAAGTTCGCTGTGTGATGGTGTGTGGGTGTAGTGTGCATGCGTGTTTGCTTAAGAATTACCGGACTTGTTATGCTGTTTGCTGTTCTTTGGTGCGTTTGTTTGCCGAGGATTAAGTACAGGATCACTAAACTTTGAGGAGAGAATGTCAAGCAAATTCACTTCATTGGTTACCTAATAATCCAAGCTGAGCAGCTGTGTACTAGCCAGAGAGGTGAAGCTAATATTCGTGTCAGGAAATTAATGATAATGAGTATTTATTAATCACATATACATTACAACAGAGTGAAAATCTTTTTCGCATACCCCAGCATGTTAGGAAGTTGGGGTCAGAGTGTAGGGTCAGCCATGATATAGCGCCCCTGGAGCAAAGAGGGTTGGGGCCAAAAGTGGCAGCTTGGCAGTACTGGGGCTTGGACCCCTGACCTTCCGATTATTAACCCAGAGCCAAGCCAAGCCACCACTGCCGCAGTGGTAGTAGAAACCTGAAAACGCAAGTAGAAACCTGATCTCAAGAACGTAGATAGATCCATGATCCTGTCACAAGGTATCTTTGGCATTATATGATGACGATTACGGGTATAGAAACGCTTTAAAATGATTGGTTACTAAATCTTGCTGTGGTATGATGGGTAGCGTTGTCACCTCTCAGCTCAAGGGTCAGGGTCCCAGGGTCAGTCCTGTGCTTGGGTTAATGTCTGTGGATTTTTTTTGTATGTTTTCTCTGGGTCCATGTACATTTCTTCTAGGGTGTTCTGTTTCCTCTCACCTAAAAAAACCCAAAACAAAACAACATCAACATTCCAGTAAGTGGATTTGTTATAATAATTTGGCCCTAGATGTGAACAAGTGTGTGAATTCAGGCCCAGTATTCACCGTGACCCTGGGCAGGACTAAAGATGAACAAATGAATGAATGAATGAATAATAAACTGTGACAGCTTTTTCTCCAGTTGTGAACTCTCTAGTATACAGGGAGATGATGTGAAGATGTCAGAGCTGTGACTGACAGACCAGGAGGAAGTAGGAACACACTCCAAAAATTGAGGAAGAGGTCAGACAGGCATGTGTTTGAGGAGGGATTATGGACAGTGTGAATTTGTGTGTGTGTGTGTACGCATGCATGTACAGTTAAATAGACACAGTGGAAGCTGTGTAAGAATATATAAGAAAGCAAAAGCTGTGTGTGTGAGGAAAAAGATAGAGCACACCGATAGGGAGAGTGTATTTGAGCAGGATAATAAAGGCAGTGTTTGAGTTGTCGGCTCTCTACGTCCAGTTGTCACAGCGTATGACAAACTAGCTGTCTGGGAAGAATGTGTTCACCGTGTGGAAGAGTACCAAGCGGCACTCTCTCTCGGTGACCCCTCACCTCCGCACCCGCGCCTGACTGACACACGCACCGTGGTAATGAGGGGAAATCAGGCCAAATTAAGCCTAATTAAACCCTCATTTATTCTCTCTTGGCCTGTTCTTTTTATGGGCTGGTGAATATTCAGGCACGTCAGACAGCCGAATTAGTATATCCTGAAGTAATGGCAGCAGAAATTGTGTTGCTGGAGGACAATTTGCTTAAACGTCGGTTCAGTTTAGGCGAAAATGGCATCCTTACAATCCTGTAGGTTGAATGTGAACAGAGAAGAAAAAAAAAAAAAACAGGTCCTGCATTTACTGTACATGTGTGGTGATGTCGTTTTCGGTATGTGATTGAGAGCCAAATCAGGTCTTTATATAAAACCATATTCTCCCCCGTCCATATCCTTCTACTGCATAAGTAGCGTCTGTGGGTGTGGGTGTGTGTGTGTGTGTGTGTGTGTGTGTGTGTGTGTGTGTGAGAGAGAGAGAGAGAGAGAGTGAGAAATGGAGGATCTGTGATTGGCCTATGACAGTAGGGGTGAGAGCTAATTTGGGCACAAAATGAATTCTGTTTGAATTCATGCACAAAATGAATTCTGGGAGAACAGTTCTCTCTGAGACAGGTGGTTGGGAAAGATGAAGAGGATCTGTATCTTCTAGGTATAGGTGAGGTGTGTATGGTTGAATGTGTTGGAAAACTGATGCTGCTACATTTCTCCAATCTGATTTGGACACACGGAGCTTGTGTGGAAATTCACGTGTGCGTTTTTGTTGTCTTTCTGTCTTTCTTCAAAGCTGTGGTTCCCTACATCATGATGCATTCCATCCATCCATCCATCTTCTACCGCTTACTCCTTCAGGGTCACGGGTCATGATGCATTCCCTACATTGTAATGTTCTATACAGGGCCTGTCCTAAGTATAAGTGAACTATTATTGCTTAGAGCCAGCATGGTTATTAAGTGATAAGAAGTTTTAAAATTTGACTTGGTGCTTAGTGTGTTTGCCTCGCACCTCCATGGTTGGGGGTTCGAATCCAGCTTCTGCTATGTATGCATGGAGTTTGCATGTTCTACCCATGCCTTGGGGATTTCCTCCAGGTATTCCAGTTTCCTGATGCATTCCCTATGTTTGCTACGTTGTAATATATTCTATACAGGGCCTGTGCTAAGTATAAGTGAACTATCAATGCTTACAGCCAGCATGGCTATTAAGTGATAAGAAGTTTTGAAATTGGGCGTAGTGGCTTAGTGGTTAGCATGTTTGCCTCGCATCTCTGTGGTTGGGGGTTCGAATCCCGCTTCCGCCCTATGTGCATGTTCTCCCTGGATTTCCTCTGGGTACTCCGGTTTCCTCCCACAGTCCAAAGACGTGTAGGCTGATTAGCATCTCTAAATTGTCCTTAGTGTGTGAGATTGTGTCCTGTGATAGGTTGGCACCTCGTCCAGGGAGTCCCCTGGTATAGGCTCCAAGCAACCCTGGATGGGTGGATGGATGGGAAAAATCAAGCCTGCACCATTACTTACATCATATGCATTTCTAATTTTATGTCTTGTAAGTCCGACAGGGTTCATACTAAAGTTTAAAATGAATGCAAAAAACATATATAATTAATTGAAAATGTATACTAATCTTCTATTAGGGTGCCAATCTATCGCAGGGCACAATCACATACACATTCACACACCCATTCATACACTACAGACACTTTGGACATGCCAATCAGCCTACCATGCATGTCTTTGGACTGGGGAAGGAAACCGGAGTACCTGGAGGAAACCCCCACAGCACGGGGAGAACATGCAAACTCCGCACACACAGGGCCACGGTGGGAATCGAACCCCCGAGCCTGGAGGTGTGAGGTGAACGTGCTAACCACTAAGCCACCGTTTAAGTTTTTTCATTTTTACAGTATAAATACTGTCCTGCGCAATGTTGGTCATCTTTCTTCCTTTCACGTCCTCACCTGCAGTATGGTAGATAGAGTGATGTATTTCAGTAAATCATCTAGTTATTGACTTATTAGTTAAATTGTTAGTATATTAGTGTGGTGACTTGATTGTGCAAGTTTTATAACCCTACTAACCCTAACCCTATCTTGTCAGTGCTTTATTCTGTGTAGGTGATGAATGATGTTCTGGATGAATTACTATAAGGGGAGGAGGTCTTCTTAGAGTCTGGATATATCTTGTCAAGTCTAGCCAGCTCTTTCACGTTTAAAATTTGGTCTATTACAACTAGCCTTTCCTAGTGTTTTTATAATGTCTGGCTCTCTCTCTCTCTCTCTCTCTCTCTCTCTCTCCCCTCTGCCCTCACTCTATTTGCACAGGCTCAATTGCTGGCCAGATTAGGCCAAGAGGTTGTGTCCCCCACAGATATAATAGTGTATAATCAGTCTCTCTTCTTATTCAGTGGGAGGAGGCCTTGCATAAAATGTCAGCAGTTCTCTTGATCGTCCTCTCTCTCTCTCTCTCTCTCTCTCTCTCTCTCTCTCTCTCTCTCTCTCTCTCTGCCTGATTCTGCTTTCACCCCTCTGCCTGATTCTGCTTTCACCCCTCTTGCTCTCTTTCTGTCATCTCAGGTCTTTCTCACAGATTGAAGGATTGCACCACGCATGTTAGATAAATGACTTTCGGCGATAACTGAATCACCTGTTAGTCTAGGCAGAGGGATTGCATGTCCGTCAAGCTCCTCACCATGAGTGGTTGTCTGCCTGTGCAGTGCATACTCTGACAGCTTGCCTGAAAAATGGGCAATGACCTGTGTTTTTGAGAAACATCAAAAGCTTCACTGTGGTTTCTAATCTGGAAGACATTAGTGAGAGAGGTTTTTGGTTGTAGAATAAATTATGGGATGGGCGATGTTACAAAAATATCATATCACGATTCTCAAAGGCATTTCTATGAAAAATAATATGTGTTATGATATACATTCACAAAGTGAGTTTAAAAAACTGCATTAAAAAAAAAAAACTGATGAAAAGGAGAAAAAAAATACAAATATGTAAAAGTCTGAACATTTTATTATTTGAAAAATGTAACCACAAAATTTGATCAAATCTGCTCCTTCCAGTCAGTTTGTAATCAATCATTTTATAGCCACAAGATCTGTGATATCTCAGATTTATCACAATATTAATATTATCTCATCATATTGTCATGCTCTATGTATGTATTTGTCTGCTCCCGTTGCATGAGCTCTGCCATTCTTCTCTTCAGCCAAGATATAGGTTTATGTAATAAAAGTAATTTGCAATGTGATATGTAAATGATACACCTTCCTAGATCATCTCCATTCATTAACTGTTCTGAGAGAGACTCATATCAATCCAGTTTTAAGAGCACTTCATTTATTTATGAATGCATATTTTTGTAGCGATGCGCACAGCCATAATGGCCCTCCATGGAAATGTGCTCTGATACGTGATCTTTAATCTCGCCTCGGCTTTGACATCCTGGGTTTATCTTGTTATCCGTGCAATTCGCTTACATAGATGACGTTTCCACTTCTACATATAGATTAATTTAGCAGTAGGCTTGGGGACATTTGTCCATTGTCACACCCTTTGCACGTTGTCTCTGAATGATGTCATTGTTCACACTTTTTAAGAATTAAGCACGCACAAATCAGGCTTTCGTTCTCTGACACTAACAATAGAAAGAGGCAGACGTTCAGCCGGACAGAGGGAGGAGAAGGGGACGAGGTTGGGGACTTTGTCACAATGCAGCAGGGTTTATAACTGGATATGCGGTGGCTCCTTCCCCTCTAGCAACTTATAAAAAATTGTAATGAGAGTCTAGGTGAGAGAAGGAATGTCCAGAACCAGTAGTGTTGGTCGTTTAGCAGGCAGGAGCATCAGTCCACTACTGAACACTGCTGGAACTCGTTATCAAGAGCCTACCACAGGGAGAGGCTTTAAAGTTAGTCATGGCCGACAAACAAATACCAGTATACATAACTAGAGAAGCCTTGTCGGTAACATTTTTAGTTTATTTTCTATCAAGCTTTCCTAACCAAATGTCCAGGGCAGTCCAGCACCATTAAAAACCAACTTTTGTGGACCTGTGTTCTCTACCAGCTCTTTACTACTATGGCTACTGCAACCTTATATACAAACTTGTACTTATTTCCTTCACTAAAGTCTGAGTCATTGTGTTTTTCTCCACTCACCTGTCCATCAATACCATCTTCCCACCAGCACCTTTCCTATACCTAAGGCATAATAGCCTGCAATAAAAGTGCCGTCTTTAACAGTGGTAGATACATGCCAGCCTGTTGACGCCAAGAAAAGGCCTCAATCAGTATCCATAGAGCACCTCCAATTGTGTGATCCCCAGGGCAACGGAAAAGGTAATTTGAGCAAAAGAAAATGACACCGGCGCAGAAGAAAAACCCCACCATGGTGATTTACGCAAAGTCAGATCACACAATTCCACCGACACCTGGCTGTGTTATTATCTCACAATCCAGACCGACAAGTTCGTCCGGTGGAAACCATGGGGAGGAGAAAGAAAAGAGTGGGAAAACATTTTCAAGCAAACAACACTGTGGAGGAGAGAAAAAAAAAACAAAAAGAAGCTTTCTCTGTTTGTCTGTGGCTATCCATTCTCTCTCCTTGGGTTGTGAAAATGCCGCTCCTAGCTCGATTGTTTGGCCATTGTTTCTGGGAGGCCAGGCGGAGTCAGAGAAGAGGGTATAAGAAGAAAAGGGACAATTTGTTGATGTTTGTTGATATCTAGACCACTATAGCTTGATTGCTCAACATTAAACCAGCAATAACAGCCCCAATCATCGCACTTACACCACCAGACGCCAAACAACAGAATTGGATCAGACTCATCTCTGGTTGACTCACGCTCTTGCCTTCTCCCTCTCCCTTCTCCACAAAATGCTTATTAGACGGCATTGATCCAGGCCTGGTCAATTGTCAGCTCCTCTCATCCACACAGTATTGATGGCATAATCAGTGGATGGAGGCGGTAGACAGATGAAATTTGCTGTCAGTGGGTAAATTATTGGCTGCCTGCCTGTTGACCCTGGGGTGGTCGTCTCATGCGTCCTCGAAACGCACACTTGTTCGAACAATACAAAAGCCCACATTTTTCCTCCAGCGCATTTACAACAACATGCAGGCCCACAATCATATAGATCCTATCCCTCATGCACAAAGAGATGGCTAGCGAGCAAGCACATAGGCCTGGAATGTCCCCTATTGTTCACCGCCCCCAGTATTTGTACTAAAATCCATTTGAATAATTAAGAGGTGGTTTTGTCAGTCATACAGATGCTGGTTCTTCACACTCATTCATACATGTACACAATCGCACAATCCTCACACAAAATTATTGCATCACGCTCAGGAGTCAAGCCTTCTTTGCCTCTCTTCTAAATGGAATTCCTTTAGAGAAGCAGGACTTTTTTCGAATAGATATAGAAAATGGTTTGCAAGACATAACAAGACCACCATCTTGTTTTTCTCCCCCTCATAGGCCAAGGCTGAATTTGTCTACTGTCGCTTCTCCATGGAGCTTCTGGATCTTAGCTAGGTCACTGGTGGTGGCTCCCCCTTCTTAAGTGTTCCGCTGCTATCCGTTTTTTGGCAAATAATGAGCCACTCAAATGCCATCTGTTTGGCAAGGATATAAGAAAGTGGCTAAACGTCTATACTGCTTTATAAAGTGGTGTATTAAATGAAAACTGGATTACATTACCTTTCTGTGCATGATGCCGTATTCAGTATTCATGGTTGTAAAATGCTGGCCTTGTGGAACACACTCGCATATAGTCACACAAAGCTTGTATATCTACCTCACGCATTGCTGCCTGTTACAGCAGTCATATTCTCTGCTTTGAAAAATGAGTGGTGTATATAGTTGAGTAAAAGGCAAAAGCAGCGCCTTTGAAATGATACCAATTCAATGGGAAATAGCATGTCTGCTCCAAGGTTAGAAACTCAGGCAGGTAAAACATAGGCAGTGATGTGGCAGTGGGTGGAATCAGGTGAAAGTGTCTTAGCGTGGGTGTCTCTGTCTAGCTGGAGCATGGATGTTAGAGTATGCGGCTCTTTGTACCAGATGAGTTCAAGGATGAGGTTTGGAATGAAAGGGAGGAAAAAATGAAATGGACCAGAATAAAAAAGGAAAACGGGATGTAGTTATTGAGGATTTCCAGACAAACACAGAGAGTAAAAAGAAACCTGCATATAAATTTACATATGGAAGATGGGTAAGCCCTTATGGGAGCACCGATAGTTAGTGATGAGCTTGTATATTGTAATTGTGCACATTTTACATTTACATTTATTCTTTTAGCTGACACTTTTATCCAAGGTGACTTACAAATGAGGAAATACAAGCAAAGCAATATATCAAGCAGAATACAATATAAATAGTGCTACCATACAAGATTTATAATTGAGTTCTAGAATAGCAAAGTGTGCAGAGTAGAGGCCAGAGTAGGTGTTTTTTTTTTTTAAGTTATGTGTTCACAGAAGAGGTGGGTCTTTAGCTGTTTTTTGAAGATACTGACAGATTCTGCGGTCCGGATTGAGGTTGAAAGTTCATTCCACCACTTAGGGACAGTTAGTGTGAAGGTTCTGTAAAGGGACTTTGAGCCACACTGAGTAGTCACTACTAAGTGTCGGTCATTAACAGATCACAGATTGTGTGAGGGAACGTAAGCCTTCAGGAAAGTATTGAGGTAGGGTGGTGCTGTGCTCACATGCAAGACCAGACAAGGTCTTGCATGTGAGCATCAAGGCCTTGAATTTGATACGGGCGGCTACAGGAAGCCAGTGTAGGGAGATGAAGAGGGGTGCACTTCATAGTGCATATACACACTATTGTGTGACGCATTTTCTCACGACCCTGACCAGGATGAAGCAGTTACTGAAGATGAATGAAAGATGGTGATCAGCTATAAATGAACCAGGTGAGGATATGACACGATGATTTAGACCCACTCTGACTTTTACGAGATACATGGTAGGTCTTTGCACGGCAGACTCAGGGTCCAGGTGGGCCAAATGAGTCATCTCACCTGATACACACACACACACAAACACCTAGATTTATAGTCATATTTTTGTGTCTATCTTTGCACCGCTACTCTGTAGACCTGTATTACAGAGCCTGTGACATACTAAGTTTGGTTTCTTCTCTGTTTCTCTACCTCTCTCCCGCTCTCTCCTAAAGACAAGTTAAATTAGCAGTCTGCAAACGATGCCCCACTGTCTGCTGACTAGCCTGTGTTGCCACAGCGCTTGGTGGCTGTCAGCACGAGTCTGACGACTTAATAGTCTCTCCTGAATGGATTTGGGCACTTTGCCTGCCTCTGTTTACACGCGCTTGTCAGCCCTAAAATATTCAGATGGAGATGTGAAATATTTATTTGAGGACTCCGCCATGCCAGGCAGGATCCCCCGTTCCCTCCCCTCTACATGTACATACACACACACACACATGCATACCTCTCTTCCTGTGCTGTCAGAGCAGATCCTGGAGAATGCGCTTGTGGAGGAAGGATGTAGGAGGGTTATTCCTCTGAGTGGAGGGTATAATCTGGGCTGAATGAAATAAAAAAAAAATAACCAGAACAGATTCTGCACTATTAATGCCTACTTTGTGAGTGGCAACAACAGTTTGGCGAACGTCCCAGCATCATTTATTCATCAGAAGGACAAACAAACAAACAAACAAACAAACGGGTCTACTATTCTTAAAAATGGAGCTTGTACTCTTCCATAAAAGTGTTCTTTGTTCATAAGGAAATTAATAAACCTAAAATGTATCCGCTGTTAATTGATTCTTCTTAATCCAGAGTGAACAGTATATTTGCTGTGTTTGGGAAAGATGTGGGGCTCAGTGGCCTTGTCCATCAAAGCGCAGTGTTAGCAGTCCCTATCATCATATCTCTGCACATGCACAGTCATTGTGCAGTGGGCTAGAAGAATGACTGACAACTCGTGTGTGTGTGTGTGTGTGTGTGTGTGTGTTGGAGGTTAGAGAGAGAGAGAGAGCAAAAACGAGTGACATTGGGGAGATTGTTGGCGTCTCTGGTTTCATTCTCGTGCTTGTGAATGGCTGCCATGTGTCCTCGCTTATCTTGACATTCTAATCACACTGCTAGCCCACAGATGATGGTGTACTTATTTAGTCTGTTTGCCAGAATGAATGCAAACAGTGCAATGGCTAGAGCTGCCATAGCCTTCACCCTGTTTCAATCACACTGGTAAAAAAATGACTGTATGATATGTTTCTCACCCTCTTTTTCTGTCTCTTTCAGGCAGAAATGCCTCTGTTTATCTGCATCCTGCCCTGCCTTTGTGCGATATTAAACCTGCAATAGCACATGCCACTGCATTATATTTTGTCATATGCCCGTTTTGGATTTATAACTGACTTCTTGTCAGTGTAGGTTTACGTTTATATATTTGTGCAGTGTTTGTGGCATAGATTAAGAGTGATTATGTGCATATAGGTGCGCATTTGGGTGTGTGTGTGCATGAAGAGCTGAAAGTAAGTGTATGTATGTATATTGCATGAGCATGTGCTTATGGGAGAGAAAGTAGTGTGTGTGTGCGGGGGGGGGGGGGGCAGGGGTGGGGAGGGATTGAAAGTAAGAGTGTGTGTGTGTGAGGGTGGTGGAGAGTGGCTGGCTAAGCCGGTTGTTCTATAAATGCCGTGCTAGTTCATAAGTGACGTTAATGATAGAGCCGCGCAGACAATGGCAAGCTGTCAGGGTCAGTAATTGAGTGGGAGGGATGAGCTCTCTTCATTTCAGTCCATTGGTGTCACGGCGACAAGAGTGCCACGGCAACTCGTCGCCTGGAGATACCAGCCTATAAATCACCCCTCCACCCCCCCATCAAACAATGGCTGCTGTCCATCACCGTGCATAGACGTCTACTGCTCACCAGGGTTAGTGAGATGATGCTCACTCTGGAGGAGATGGAGCTCTCATTACTTTACTTAAACACACACTCGCACACTACTCTATATGCACCTATTCATTGATGGCCTGGTTCAACTAAATCCACGTTGGATCCAGCAATCACAAAGTTTAGCGCGGGTTAAAGAGGGGTAAAATGTATTCCTCGCTCAGTAATCTAAGTGGGAGAAGCAACATGGGCAGATGATGTGTGGCTTGTGCTCCTTTTGTTGCTATTTTGCAGGATGCGATGCTGATTGTGGAGCTGCTTTCCGAGTGCAGGCCCTTCCTCGGTCCTACCTGCCACTTAGCTGCTGCCTTTGTTTGCGCTTTGAAAGCCTGTTTTACTTGGCAAGAACATGGCCCTATTACTCAGCCTAATTAAGGCAAGGTACATAATTACCCTTAATTACAGACAGTCAGCGCTTTTTTCATTTGCGCTGTGTGTTTTGTATCATTACTCATATGTTGCTGACTGCGACCGCAGTCTGTGCGCGTAGCGTTTTAGTGTGTGAAGATGGCAGCTGGTGTTGGATGTGTTTGTGTATATGTGTGTGCACGTGTGGATTACAACATTCATTTAGATCAAGAGCTTGTGATACGGAGTGAATATTTTAGCAACCACTAGTCAGGCCTGCATTTATCGATATAACTAATGAAATATTGACTCAAAAATCTGTGTTTCAGTGTTCAAGCTTGCTGCTGGTTCTGCATTAGGTTTGAGAATAGATAGTCTTGGTCCACTAATTAGAGCTGTTTTAATTCCACTAGTTGTGAGGGGATTGTATTTGTCAGGCAAGTGTACATAAAAGCAACTATTTTCCTATTCAATATTTATTCTCTTTTTTTATTGGAAGCAGTATTGATAACATCCCTTATGTTTTCAGAATAACATGAGTTTGTCAGGAATGAACTTGGTGTGCTGTGCAGGAAAGTTGTATCACATAGAAAAGCCTGGCATTGCAGTTACTGGCATGGTTATACAGTCCTTTCCACCTCATGCCATAAATGTTTGGATCCTGAGACTACGCAGGCCACAATAAGCAATGAACCATTTGTGATACTCGGTGATGCCTTGTGACAAACAAATGGGAATAAACTGTAGCCATAAAGTTGAACTTGTTCTGACATACTGAGACATTCAAAGATGTAAGGAAAACATTCCCCCAAGCCCTCACACTGTAAACACAGATCTGTACTGTTCAGACCAAACAGCATGAGTCTATGGACCATGTTGCTTGCTCCAAATTGTGATCCATCCATATCGGCATGACACAGAGCGAATCTGGAATTGTTAACCCAGGTGACTTTTACCCGCTTTCTTGTTCTTCACCTGACTTGGTCTTCATCTTTATGGTCAACCCATTCTGCACCTCAGTATTGAATCAGGATATAATTTGTGATTCTGGCCTGTCTGCTTGTACAATTCTCTACACGCTATGTCACTTGTACTTTTTGCACTTCTCGCATACTCTGTAAACACTTGAAACAACTGTGCGTGAAAAACCAGGCAGCTAGATCTGGCACGCTTAGCACTGTTAGGCAGCTAGATCTGGCACGCTTAGCACCAACTATAATTCTACATTCCAAGGTCACTTGTTTTGAAAACTAAAGCATGTTATTAATGCTGGGCTGCCTGGTTCGTACAGTGTGTGTGTGTATGTAGTATATACATAGTATATTGGTGTGTGTGTGTGTGTGTATATACAGTCATGTGAAAAAAGTAAGTAATAAATACACCCCATGTAGATTGTTGGCTTGACATATTTGGAGAAGCAATCATTTGATCCTCTTTGAAACAGTGCCTATTAATAAAATGTATATTTTTCAATGAAACCACAAAAAAATGAGCTTTTTCAATCATTCATTCAACAGAAATATCAATAGATGTGAAATTCTTCTGTGGAAAAAGTAAGTACACCCTTGGCCTCAGAAGCTAGTATTGCCCCCTTTAGCAGAAATAACTTCTTGCAGGTGTTTTGCATAATTGTCCACCAGGCTTGCTGGAATTTTTGATCACTCTTCCATGAAATATTCTTTCAGTTGCAAGAAGTTTGAGGGTTTTCTTGCATGTACTGTCTGTTTCAAATCCCCCCACAACATTTCAATGGGATTCAAATCCGGGCTTTGACTAGGCCATTCCATAACCCTCCATTTCTTGTGTGCTTATGATCATTATCCTGTTGAAAGGTCCACTTTAGGTTCAACTTCAACTTTCGGGTAGATGGCCTCACATTATGTTCAAGCACTTTTTGATATGATTCAGAATTCATAGTTCAATCAATAGGTGCAAGCTGTCCAGTCCCAGAGGCAGCGAAGCATCCCCAAATCATAACATTTCCACCACCGTGCTTCTCCTGAAAAGTTGTCTTTGATCAGCACCAAGCATGTCTGCTGTTACTGTGGCCAAACAACTCTATCTTTGATTCGTCTGTACAGAGTACATTATTCCAAAAAGGCCTGGTCTTTGCCTGTATACTAATTGGCAAACTGTAGTCTTGCAAAGGCTTTTTCCTGGCACGCCTCTCATGCAGGTCAAATTTGTGCAATCTCTTTCTGATTGTAGAAGAATGCACTCTGACACCAACAGTTGCAATATTTACTAGCAGATCCTGTGATGACATTTTGGGGTTCTTGGAGACTTCTTTATGCATCAGATCTGCTGTTGAGCTGAATTTGCTGGGACGGCCAGTCCTGGACAAATTGTCAGTCGTTTGAAATCTGCACCATTTGTAGATTTGTAGATTTTCCTTACAGTGGAATGATGTATTTCAAATAATTTGGAGATCTTTTTAAATCCCTTGCCAGGCCTTACAGAACTCTTTACATCTTGGCATGATCACAACACACACCTCATTAGCAAAGGGAGCACCAGACACTAGATATGAGAGGTGATACACCTGATTCTATTACTACAGAATGTCAATTTTATGTGCCATTTGATAGTGTATCACCTTTATTAATAGACACTGTTTCAAAGAGGATCAAATGCTTGCTTGTCCAAATATGTCAAAAAAGCCAACAATTTCCATGTGGTGTACTTATATATTTCACATCACTGTACATGTATACTGTATCTATTTATCTGTATCCATCCATCCATCCATTTTCTGTAATGCTTGTCCTACACAGGGTGACGGGGAACCTATGCGAGGGGTCCCAGGGCACAAGACGGGGGACACCCTGGACAGCCTATTCAGGGCACAATCGCACACACACTCACACAGCCATTCACACACTACAGACAATTTATAGATACAAATACGCCTACAGCACATGTCTTTGGATGGGGGAAGAAACCCCTGAAGCAAGGGGAGAACTCACACAGAGCAGAGGTGTGAATCGAATCCCCAACCCTGGAGGCAAGCTTGCTAACCACTAAGCCACCGTGCCCCCAGCTATCTATATTTATATCTATATATACTGCCAGGTGAAGTGAATAACATTGATTATCTTGTTACAGTGGCACCTGTCAAGGTGTGGGATATATTAGGCAGCAAGTCAACAGTCAGTTCTCGAAGTTCATGTGTTAGAAGCAAAAAAAAATAGGCAAGTGTAAGGATCTGAGGGCCAAATTGTGATGGCTAGATGACTGGGTCAGAACTTCTCCAAAACGTCAGGTCTTGTGAGGATTTCCCGGTATATAGTGGTTAGTACCTACAAAAAGTGATCTGCCGCTAATATCTTGGGCCCAGATACCACAGCCCACTTTCAGAGGTCTTGTGGAGTTCATGCCTCAACGGGTCAGAGCTGTTTTGGTGGCATAAGGGGGACCTATACAATATTAGGCAAGTGGTTATTATGTTATGTCTGAACTATGTATATATGTATGTATGTACAGTGCATCCGGAAAGTATTCGCAGCGCTTCACTTTTTCCACATTTTGTTATGTTACAGCTACACATTTTGTTATGATGCTACAAGCTTGGCACACCTATTTTTGGGCAGTTTCTCCCATTCTTCTTTGCAGGACCTCTCAAGCTCCATCAGGTTGGATGGGGAGCATCGGTGCACAGCTATTTTCAGATCTCTCCAGAGATGTTCAATCGGTTTCAAGTCTGGGCTCTGGCTGGGCCACTCAAGGACATTCACAGAGTTGTCCTGTAGCCACTCCTTTGTTATCTTGGCTGTGTGCTTAGAGTCGTTGTCCCATTGGAAGATGAACCTCCACCCCAGTCTGAGGTCCAGAGCACTCTGGAGCAGGTTTTCATCAAGGATGTCTCTGTACATTGCTGCATTCATCTTTCCCTCGATCCTGACTAGTCTCCCAGTTCCTGCCACTGAAAAACATCCCCACAGCATGATGCTGCCACCACCATACTTCACTGTAGGGATGGTGTTGCCCAGATGATGAGTGGTGCCTGGTTTCCTCCAGACATAAAGCTTGCCATTCAGGCCAAAGAGTTCAATCTTTGTTCAATCTTTGGTCTGAGAGTCCTTCAGGTTCCTTTTGGCAAACTCCAGGCAGGCTGTCATGTGCCTTTTACTG
Source organism: Ictalurus furcatus (assembly GCF_023375685.1). Classification (NCBI taxonomy): domain Eukaryota; kingdom Metazoa; phylum Chordata; class Actinopteri; order Siluriformes; family Ictaluridae; genus Ictalurus; species Ictalurus furcatus. Next base: position 13,328,579 of record NC_071257.1, on the reverse strand, counting down.
AGGAGTGGCTTCCGTCTGGCCACTCTACCATTCAGGCCTGATTGGTGGAGTGCTGCAGAGATGGTTGTTCTTCTGGAAGGTTCTCCTCTCTCCACAGAGACATGCTGGAGCTCTGTCAGAGTGACCATCGGGTTTTTGGTCACCTCCCTGACTAAGGCCCTTCTCCCCCGATCGCTCAGTTTGGCCGGGCGGCCAGCTCTAGGAAGAGTCCTGGTGGTTCCAAACTTCTTCCATTTACGGATGATGGAGGCCACTGTGCTCATTGGGACCTTCAATGCTGCAGAAATGTTTCTGTACCCTTCCCCAGATCTGTGCCTTGATATAATCCTGTCTCTGAGATCTACAGACAATTCCTTGGACTTCATGGCTTGGTTTGTGCTCTGACATGCATTGTTAACTGTGGGACCTTATATAGACAGTTGTGCGCCTTTCCAAATCATGTCCAATCAACTGAATTTACCACAGGTGGACTCCAATCAAGTTGTAGAATGTAGATGATCAGTGTAGATGATGTAGAATGTAGATGATCAGTGGAAACAGGATGCACCTGAGCTCAATTTTGAGTGTCATGGCAAAGGCTGTGAATACTTATGTACATGTGCTTTTTTTTGTTTTGTATTTTTAATAAATTTGCAAAGATTTCAAACAAACTTCTTTCCCATTGTCATTATGGGTATTGTTTGTAGAATTTTGAGTAAAATAATGAATTTAATCCATTTTGGTATAAGGCTATAACATAACAAAATGTGGATAAAGTGAAGCGCTGTGAATACTTTCCGGATGCACTGTATGTATTCATGTATGCATGAATCAATCAATCAAAGGTGTGTAACATCTGTATATTAGGATTGTATATAGTATAGACCAGGGATGTTCAAATACAATTCGAGAATGTACAGTCACACAAATTTCCTACGTGGGACAGGTCTGGATAGATATTGTCATTTATTTGTGCTCTAATACAGCAAAGTAACAAACATACTTGTCCATACTATGATTTGGGATCAGGTGTTTTCAGGACTATTATTAAATATATTAAATGTATTCAGACACATTTAATGAACTACAAACTTATATATTTTGACTGAAAATGTGCATTGTACAGGCTGTACTTGTAGACAGTAGGCTATTCCTTTTTGTTTTGTTTTTTTTGCTCAAAATGACTGTGTTTCGTGGCGCTTCACGTTGGAACTTTTGACGAGTGCTACGAACTCTGAGCACATAAGGCACATTAGTTTTGAACTTGTGCCTCTGTCCACTCATCTTTGAAAGTGTGATTTTTGCTATCAACTTTTCTTTTCTTTGAACAAGCCATATTCACATTGGCAAAGTCTATGTCTGATGTCGATGGGTGTTCTGTTTCTGTGTGTCTGTCTGCTGTTTGCTCACAGTTGCAACATCGTCTTTCACTTGCGAAGATAGTTGTGATTGGATGAGACGAGGAACTCTTCACGAGAACAATTTGCGTACACGCACGCGGTTGGATAGGATGCAGAACTCGTCACGATATTGATTTGCATAAACTCACGATTGGATCGGACATGCTTTCTTCACTGATGGAGGGCGAGAGCAGAGCGCTGCACTGGATCAATCATGTTTGAAAGCTGTCAGAAATTATTTTACTGACTTCGATATTGTTTAATGCTTTTCGGTCAGGACATTGTTGAGCTAAAAAATGATTGGCTTCAAATTTAAATCATGACTTCTGCATTGGTAAACGTGTAGCTAGTTGTTTTTTTTTATATATATATATACAAATACAAAAAGTTCTTGCATTTGAACTCGGACTTCTGGATCATGTAGCCTTTGGTTTTCACTGAGATCACAGCATGCGATCTGTTTAGAGATAATTTAGTCTAAGATAGCGCCCAGGGGTCTACACCAGGTGATATGCGATAGTATTTCTTTCCATTAACTTCATCTTTGTGAAGATTGGAGCTGCTCGCTTCCTCAGCCTTCATTCCTATTTTTTGCCCCATTTGTTTATAGTGCTGGTGTGCCACATGGTAGAACGCTGCCCCATCCTCCCCACACACTTGTTCATGAAGATGTCACAGATGCTCAAGTATTAAGCTTGCTCTAAGCACAAGCTACCCAGCCATGGCATCCTTTACCCATCCTCAAGGCTTCTATTTTGGGCTGTGGTTGCCAGTGAAAGCCTTCTCCTAGCTGTAGTTCTCAACTGACCTCTGGGTCTTAAATCGCTTTAATTAACTATTAAGTGAGTAGCTTATTAGTTGAATTAGACCACCCATAAGCAATGCTTGTTCATATGAAGGTTGAGATACATGAAGTGTGTACGTATACACACACACACACACACACATACACACAAGCATTTATTCATATACAATATCTGACCAACATTATCCTCTCTCTCTCTCTCTCTCTCTCTCTCTCTCTCTCTCTCTCTCTCTGTTTCTTTTTCATCACTGCAGCACCACACTGTCACAAACCCATTCTTGCACATTGCTGCCACCTCTGTGCCTGTACCTCACTGAGATACAATAGCTTTCTCCTTTGAGAAAGAAAAACGAAGAGCTTACAATAGACTCTGGACCAAAGAGCCTTTGCATTGTACTCTCGGATGGTAGGAGATAAGTCTCTTCATGGTGCCGAATAATAGCTTGACTTTGAGTGGGAGAGGTTAAACTTTGCTGTGTGTGTGTGTCTGTTCTGTCCTGCAATGCCCTCAATGTCTGCGCACAAGCGACTGCTGAAAGGCTCAGCCCGGCTACTGCAAGACTCTGATGCTTCCTGCTACATGGCGGAGTTATGAAGTTGGAAATTACCTTACTTAGATAAGCAATCCTGCAAGGTCTTGAACGAAATCTGCATATTTGCGCCTGCTGCTAATAAAAATCCTTTTCATCAGATGTGGGTTTTTTTTTTCGTTTTTTGAGGCTAATAACTGTACTTGGGTAATATGCGGCTTATGCTCAAACCCTTGCAGTATTGCTTATGTAAGAAAGTTAATTTCTACCTTCATAAACTATTAGAAGCTCTGGAGTCTCAAGCTGCTCCTTCTGGGGTCTTGAGCTATAGAAGAGCAGCTTTCAGACAATACTGAATGGCTGGGAAATGTTACAGGATCAAACTGTGAATGTAGACAGCCTATAGATATCATGCTGTCACCCTTTTAAATGCCACTACGGTGTTTCCTCTGAGCTTTTATTTATCCAGAGTAAGCTGCTATTCAACAGGTTTCTAATAATCAGAGGCTAAAAGCCTTACTGGTCCCCTCTGACTATTTGTGTCATAGCTAATGAAAGTGAATGAGAAAGTGATGAACTCGGAAGGACAGGAGGACATACAGTTGGATTCAAAATGATTCAACTCCCATTGCAAATCAGGGTTATTGTCAAAATGCAATGAACAAATCTCTTACCTACTCAGCGTGGCTCAAGGTCCCTTTCAAGAACATTCAAACTAACTGTTCCTCAGTGGTGGAATGAACTTTCAACCTCAATCCGGACCGCAGAATCTCTTACTATCTTCAAAAAAAAGCTAAAGACCCACCTCTTCCGTGAACACCTAAGCAACCCATAAAAAAAAAAAAAAACTCTGGCACTTACACTTCTACTCTGCGGACTTTGCTTCTTCTGGAACTCAATTAACGGATCTTGTATAGTAGCACTACTTGTATTGTTCTCTGCTTGATATATCGCTTTGCTTGTATGTTCTCATTTGTAAGTCACTTTGGATAAAAGTATCTGCTAAATGAATAACTGTAAATGTAAACAAATCAAACAACAGCAGTTGAAATAGTTCAACACAATGAATGCTTCAAGTGGTTTCCCCAAATTCAACTGAAAATGCAACTTATAATGATTTCTCCAGTCTCAAAATTATTCAACCCCTTCATGGCAAGCATCTTTAGTACTTAGTAGAGCATTCTTTTGCTGTTATGACCTGCTGCAAACGAGATGCATAGCTTCTGGCAGCGTTCTGAGGAATCTTGGCCAATTCCTCATGTGCCCTGAATCCCCCGGGATAGGCTCCAGGTTCCCCATAGCCCTGTGTAGGATAAGCGGTACAGAAAATGGATGGATGGCTGATTAAGCAAAAGTTAATTAAGAATGTTTTAATGTAGTAAGTTCATTGTTTTCAACTGCGACCTCATGTTGACTAAAAGCTAAGCTAACGAGTCTATCGTTACATCAGGTTGTAAGCTAGCTTAGTTTAATTAATATAGTTTTGAGGGCTAAATCTGACTTTTCAACAACCTCATATATATATCTCAATCTAAATCATATATCAAAATCATTCCTTTTAGATGCATATTTAGATTACTGTGTTTAAAAAAAATGTTAAAATTTATAGTTACAGAAGGGTCAGCTTCCGTCATTCGCTGCTGTTTTGCCGCAGTGACTTCTGGGAATTCAAGCCGGTTCGGTATGCTCAAGTCTGTATCGATGCATACTCAATATCAAGAACACATCACAATAAGTTCATGCGTCCTCGGTACTTGCAGTTCTTGAGTAGTGGAATTGAACTTTGGCGGTGGTTGATGAGTACGCAAGGACGCAAGATCGCATAAGAACGCATACTGAGAAAGGGCTATAGTCTTTAGATTTAGGGAAGAGACTCAGAATTGGTTCACTTTGTGTTCTAGAAATGCCCTGAGTAAACAAGCAAGGCCAAGTTAAGAATTCTTGTAAAACTTTGCAATGCAACAGTGTCATCTTCATGTTAGTATCTCTGCCTAAACCTTTTTTTTTTTAAAGTCAGTACATAAAAGCTTTATAATATCATGCCATGGCAGCACTGTTGCAACCTTCCAGCCAATTTGCATGTTCTTGTTGCTGAGAATATTAAACTGCGACGTCTTAAACGAAATGAGATGGGGATGGGGTCAGAGTACGATATCAAAGCCCCGTCATTTCCTTCTATACTTGACTATCTAAAACCCAGTGCTTCAGATGTATGCTGTGATGATATTCTAATTGAGCTTCACGCTGAAACGAGTGCTAAATTTGATGTTCGACAAGTTGATAAGAATATGGGGCTACTGAATCAGTACACTGATAAAAGCCCTCCAGCTCAAATGGAGGTCTCTGCACTAGATGCTCAAAGCTAATCCCTTTGACACATTATAATTCATTAGTCTGATGGCATTGTTGATGGCAATGTTTAAAGCTTTGAGAGTGTGTTTTTGTGCATGTGTGTATATATGTGTGTTTATGAAAATAGGATATGAGGAATATGTAGGTGAATGAAGGTGCGTGTATAAATGGCCGGCAATAAATGGCCCTGCTTTCCCCCCAAAGAGGGCTGAGGTTTAGTGTGCCCAGAACTGCTGCTTTGTCTGGGGCTTTCACTTTGATTAGGTCTTTGTGGGGAGCACTTACTTAAAGGGGCAGAAAACATAAAAAAAAATTTAAGTTCTTTTCAGTATAATAATACATTTATGTCAGTTTAACCCCTTAAGAGTTAGCTTATTATTCATTTATTCACATTAAAACAGACATTATTGTGAATTATTCAGTAACTAATTATTAAGGAATTAATAAGGAAAGAGTGTAGCAGAGCAAGTCACAACCCCACCTGGGGAGTAATTTGAACAGGTGAGGGAGATGTGGTACAATGCTAACACTGCATATTATTAATTCCAAAAATCTTAGCCCTCACTCCCATAACATTTCATATGAACTGAGTCATGTGAATTATTATGAATTTGAGACCATTTTAGTGTGATGCTTTACAGCTAAGTTCACTTGTTCACTAGGTGAGCGTCATCTGGTGTTTTTGTTATGTCTGATCAGTAGTACTCATAAATAGGTGTGCAGAAGAGTTGGAAGTCAGTAGAGGGTTTGACGAAAAGATTTCTTCCAAGTATTTCAGAAACTGCTTTAGAATCTCCTGGGATTTTCACACACAACAGTCTAGAGAGTTTACACAGAATGGTGCAAAAAAAAACAACAACAAAAAAGCATCCAGTCAGCAGCAGTTCTGTGGGTGCATTGTTGATTAGAGAGGTCAGATAAGAACAGCCAGGCTTGATTGAGCTGACAGGAAGGCTCTGGTAACTCGAGTAACCATTCTTTACAACCGTGGTGAGCAGAAAAGCATCTCAGAATGCAAAATGGCCATGAAGCCAATGAACTACAACAGTAAAAGACCACATAAGGGTCCACCTCTGTCAACTGCCTCTGTCTTGTTGAAGGACAAAAAAAATCATTTAAATTACATATTTATTTTTTAAATGTATTTATTACCATTTCACATTTAAATCACAGCAACATGCTATATTTGTTGTGATTCCTATGCTTACTTTTCCTTTAAGGATAGAGGGGACAGTAGCCCTCTACCTTCACTGCCCATGCTGTTCGCAACACCACTGGTTTTCCCCATAATACCACTTAATTCCCTGAGAAGTGGCACACTGACGCAGTGGCCAGCCAGAGGAAGGGTGTCGTAATGCATCTGGACCCGCCACTGCCCCACAGGGATAATGGCTCTGATTGCTCCTGATTCCTCGTCTCTGCAAAATACCTCATGTAAAATAAGTGACATTTAAAAGGCATTGAGATGTGAAAAGGAGGGAAGAGAGTGTGTGTGTGTGTGTGTGTGTGTGAGAGAGAGAGAGGGAGTGGGAGAGAGAGCAAGGGAAGTAGTAATCTTTTCACCTGAACGATGAAGAGAGCCGAGTGGGGGGAAAAAAAAGGAAGTCCCTTCTTTGGCTGGCGGGGGAGCGACAGAAAAATGATAAGCCCCTGTGTCGTAAGCTGACCCTCGCTGCTAAGCTTTTTAACTTCCTCCTGTCTGTTCAGTTTTTCTCTCTCCCCACAGAGACAGCTGTGTGTGTGTGTGTGTGTGTGTGTTTGTGTGTGGAGGGGGGCTGTGCTGTGGCAGTGGGTTGACATTGCTTCTGGGAAGTGCTTGAGTCGGCGTGCTAAAAATCATTTTGGGTTAGATAGAGACCCCCTGAGCTGGCCCCGGGATATCAGCACGCTCATCTTCGTTTAGAGAGAAAAGCGCCATCGTAAAGCACAGCCTGCAGGCTCAGCGCATGTCCACAGTGAGAGAGAGAGAGAGAGATGTGGAGAGAGAGATGGAGAGAAACTGCAGTGAGGACTAAAGTCAGCATATGGTTCTGCTGGCCCTACAGCAAGGAGGGTCAGCCTTCTCAGCCTTTTCTGACCAGTGACCCCATTTTAAGGCCCAGAATTCTCACAATAATTAGTAGGCCTGAAATTATACCTACGGTTGTGCTCATAAATTGACAAACACCTTGCAGGATCTGCAAAATGTTAATAATAAAGTAAGAGGGATCATAAAAATTGCATTTTGGTTTTTATTTAGTCCTGCCCCGAATAAGCTATTTTACGCAACAGATGTTTACATATAGCCAATAAGACACAATTAACTGAATTTACACAAATGAACGAGTTCAAAAGTTTACATACGCTTGATTCTTAATATCGTGTGTCATTACCTGGATGATCAGCAACTGTGTTTATGTTTTGTGATAGTTGTTCATGAGTCCCTTGTTTGTCTTGAGCAGTTAAACTGCCCACTGTTCTTCAGAAAAATCCTCCAGGTCCTGCACATTCTTTACTTTTCCAGCATCTTCTGCATATTTGACCCCTTTTCAGCAGTGACTATATGATGTTGAGATCCATCTTTTCACACTGAGGACAACTGAGGGACTCGTACACAGCTATTACATAAGATGCAAACATTCACTGATGCTCAAGAAGGCAACACAGTACATTCAGAGCCAGGGGGGTGTAAACTTTTGAACAGGATGATCAGTGTAAATTGTTATTTTATTTAAAGATCTTTTTTTTATTTAGTACTGCCCTTCAGAAACTACACAAGCTATTTACATGTTTCCAAGATGACAAAATAATAACAATTTACACCAAACATGCTGTTCAAAATTTACACCCCCTTACATTTTTGGTAAATTCAGTTATCATTGTGTCTTGTGGACTATATGTAAACATCTGTTATGTGAAATAGCTTATTCAGGATCATAAAAATGCAATTATTGCTATGATACCTCATATACAAGAGCATTAGTGAGGTCACTGTTTAATAATATGTTTAATAGTCTTATATTTAGTTTATTGTAATCTTATAGTAGGGAATACTATAGTTGACTATATTCAAGATCTCTCTCTCTCTCTGTTTTGAGCATCAGGGAGGATGTGTAAGTAGCAGCTCATGAATCTCGTGTTTCGCTCACGTGTTCGCTCATGTGATCATTGAGTCTATTTGCCTTTTGTGGCCTATTTCAAGAGGCCTGTTTACTGGATTATTTTTTTCAGTTAACAGTGATTTAGATTAACGGTGGTGGAAAAGTTCCTCTGTTCTAATACCCACTTCCAACTCATCCCACCTTCAGTTCATCAAAACTTTACCTTTAGCTGACCACCGGAGTGCAGAAATGGACACCTAAATCTTATTCATAGATTGAGCTGAGCTATAGCTGTACAGTTAGTTGGATATGTCAAATAGCAAATATTGCCACTGAATGTTGTGGTAACGAATTCAGTTGAACAACACGATTGTTCACAGTAATAGTTGATACCCAAACTGTAACCTGTCACATGAATGTCTGTCAGACAATATGGTGTGAATATCTGAGTCTGAACAGGGAAGAGTATGGAAACACAGGTAATTTTGGTACCCTCCAAAAGTACCACTGTGGCATGTTGTCATGGTTACTCTTTATAAGTAGCCCACCCTTGTCATAAGAGAGTAGACTGTTGCTGAGGAGAGTTCGGCAAATGGTTGTCTGTCCACTGGCAACACTTCACTTACACACACACAAACACACACACACACACACACACACACACACACACACACACACACCAAATGCAGTAAGTGCTCACACATTACACACACTTTTAACAAAATGTTATTTTGCCCTACTCTTACAGTAAATGTTCCTGTCCATGCTGCAGGCTTCTGTAAGGATGTATAGATGTTATAGTTTAATAGTGTGGTTAATTTTAATGAAGTGCCTCTAAGGAGACTACACACACACACACCAGCGTATGTGGCCATACAGTTTTTACGCATAATGTTGTAGGTTTTGTTCTGCTGGCTTTTTTCTGAAAAATAAAAAGGAAAAAAATGACCAAACGTAATGCAACCAGAGGAAAGGAATTGAGTAGAGAATCTGTTCATGAGGCAGAGCTTTCTAGTTTCCAAAAAGCTTCACTCAAACCTGGACCCGTTCTCTTTTCCCACTTTTCCCCTTTTCATCCCTTTTATTGCTCTCCCCTCTCTCTCTCTCTCCTTAATTGTTTATATACATTAACATTCTCCAAATAAAGCCTGTTCAGGTGACAGGGCTGTAATTTAGCAAGGCCCCTGCTTTGTTCCGCCTCCGAGACGAGGGAGCAATTGCAGCATGCTGCACGGCACCCATAATCCGTGGCTGTCAACGACCCATCGCCATTTCTGACTATGCTAATCAATCAGCCACAGCTCGCTCGCGCACGCTCATCCAGGCCCGCTTTAGCCTCATGCCCGTGCTGCTGATATATCTATTAGCCTGCCGTCAGACCACGCCGCCCACTCAGATGAGATTCAGCATTTTTGCGCTTTGTGATAAGTAAGCTATCAGGCTGGCGGATAAATAGCAGAGCAGAGATTTGCCTCGGCTCCCAGCATGTGTCCATGCCAATGGAGCTGTGGCTCTCCTCCTCCTCCTCCACTCGTTATAGGCTGCACACAAGCACCCTTAGCCAAAAAGGTTGTTTGCCCGAGGAAGGAGGACAGGCCTTATCTGCTCGCCACAGCGTTGCAGACCGCCACTCTAAAAAACACACTTGTGTGCATAGCTGGGCAGAGCGGCAAGCTGTCCCTTCTCCTTCGAGTCTTTTTGTTGTGTTTGTGTGCGAGAGACACAGAATCAGAGGGAGAGGGAAAAAAAATGAGTCAGAGAAAATGTCCATGAGGTAAGTCTTTTGTTGGAGGCAGAGGATACTGAGAAGTCATGCTGTACTTGTACGCTGTATGGCCACATGCGCTGGTGTGTGTGTGTAGTCTCCTTAGAGGCGTTTCACAGTAGCTTGTGTTATCCCATCGAGTGTACACATTTGCGGCTGTGAGTGTGTGTCCAGTAATCCTGAGTGGGAATAAAGTAGCAGTATGAGGGAACAGATTGGCAGTTGATCATGCTGAAACGCGCCCTTATCCGTTATTGGATCTGAAATGGAGGAGGCTTAAGAATTATCGGAGGCCAGCGTTAATGTGGAGATCATCTGAAGAAAGCTCGAGGCCGCCTGGAAACCTACACACATGGTTAATACATCACACTTATATCCTGCTTGCTTTTCTTTCTCTGCATGGTTCTCTTTTCCTCTGTCTAGCACATCTCATTCATTCATGTCTGGCTTCCTCTGTGATCGTTTCGAACATTTACAAGACAGAAAAATATGCTGATACGTACATGATATGATTGTGTGTGTGAGAGAGAGAGAGAGAGATTGTGTTTGAATGTATGTAGTGCAGCAGCTGCTGGACTCATCCCAGCTCATGTGATTAGAGTCCAGTGCTGGTGTCAGGATTAATCAGCTGCTGCACTTTACTGAAGTTCACCATGTCAGGAGTTCACACAGCTTAGAGCTGGAAGAAGATTATGTGTTGTTAACTTCAACTTCAGTGCAGGTCTCAAATACAAAATGCAACACTATACCTAGACTGTATATTGTAAACTGTTTATCCACTTACCCCTCTACTGCATGAATGACTACATTTACATCAAAAAATGTTTTTATGGATTTTTATTAATTGAATTAGTTAAATTAATAAAAAAATATTTGTAATTTAAAAAAAAAATATATATATACAGGGTAGTTGGGAAATTGTTGCCGTACGCCTACAATGTGCAATGGTGGAAAGTATCATGTAGTAAATAACACAAAATGTATGAGATTTAAATTCCAAAGTTTTCCAGACTGTAAGCTGCCACCTAGTAAGCATTAGGGATGGGCGATATCTTATCGTTTGTGATATATCGGTAGAAATTCTCCCTACAATAAGAATTAGTCTTCCTGTGATCATAACGATAAAGCCTAGTTGACGACGTATTTGTGTGCGACGGCCTGCGACCCATTCACAGCTCACGTGCAGAGTGAAAACAAGTACAGCGGAAGGCGGACGTGAAGCTGAGGAGGAGTTTATCACTAAACGAGGAGCTAACTCTACAATCTGGAACTGGTTTGGTTTCAGAAAATCAGTTTTACTTTTAGATCAATGTTTGTGTTTCTGAGGCTCTCAAGATCACATATATCACTCGTAGCCAAAAACAGAGCTGCATGCTACTATATTTGTATCACTGATATCGTTATCACAATAAATACCAGAAAATATTGTGATATAGTTTTAAATCCATATCACCCATCCCTAGTAAGCAAGTAAAAGTTATATCTTCTAGAAAGGAATTATAGTTGTAAAAATGTGGATGGATTTAACATGTTTTGGGTCAAGTATATAAAATTCAGAATATTAGGTGCAATTGCAAAATGTCTGAAATGATGATACGTTTTTCTTACTTTGGATGTGAAAAAAATATACTGTTAGAGACGATGTAGGCCTGTTTCAGGTCATGAATGCACATACCACATGCCATATGGCAACAATAACATTTAACCATTTAACAAAATGCTCAAAATATATAAACTTGTTTAAATGACAATAAACAAATGTTCATTTATCGCTGATAGTGTTCAATTGTTTCCCTTGAAGTAGTTTTGCCTAAATATTGAAAAAAATAACCTTTTGAGAGCGCTGCAATGATGACCTTCACTATGCCACGTGATTGTGGAAAAGGAAGTGCAACCAGCATTTCCTGGTCATGTGACATGGCATGTGACAGTTAAAGCCCTCTGTTAAAGTCCTGTTACGAGGGAAAAGAGTAGTTTTGTATTATTGCCTATCAAAAAAATTGGTGATAAAATGAATTATTGCACTTCATTTATGTTATACTTTGTTTTCCACATATATTTAGAAATACAAAGAAATTCTCTAAATATAATAAACAGTATGTGGATACTTTGGAAAGTTGAAATGATTGTTGGATCTGCATAATTGAGGCTCACTACTGTATATACAGTATATATGCCCTTGGAATGCAATCAAACATATCTGATGAGTTGATTGAGTAGATGTTCTCTGTGTAGCTTTATAAAATGATGGTTGTATTAATGGTCGCATAAGTGGATTTGCCTACTGAATACTCAGTCATTTAAATTCAAATCCAAAGATGACAGGACAACATACCATATATAACATAATGTATGTAACAACATTAACATGAACCAGAGCAGAATACTTTTTCTTCATTTACCCATGCTTTACAAGGGATACGTATTGTTGTGAGCAGATTAAAAGTAAAAGGATAAAGCACATCTTACTCTTTGTCTGCGATATTACTGACCAGATTTGGCTACAAGCGGAATGTAACTTCAGTGTGTGTGTGTGTTGTGTTTTTTTCTCAGAATTGGTACACAATGGAGTATATAGCTCTTCCATGAGAGAGAAAGAAGCGCTGATGCAAAAATGGGATAAAAGAGGTATAGAGTGGGATAGTGGGATGGAGGAAGGAGGGTGAGACAGCTCTATTCCTCATTTGGTAATTGAAGGTGAGAAGTGATTGCATTATCCACAAGAAGGAGACTTAAGCTGCTATCACCTCATGAGCTCCTCATTTCCTCAAGTGCATCCCAACCCTTTGCCCCAGCATTACACACACACACACACACACACACACACACCTCACAAATGCATGCAGACACATTTTTAGCCTTGGATTGGATCTGTATTGTAGTGTTGAATGGTAAGTATGTATTGTCATTTGTCATCACAACCATATTTTACCATAGTGTCATTTGTGCATGACGCACACAGTGCTGACATGACATAACAACTGACATACAATGTATCTGATAATAAACAATAATAATGAAGAAGCATGCAGGCTGGGGGTAATGGGGGGAAAAAGTTGGTTGAGTACATGGGGTTGGGGTGGAGATCATGTAAGGTAGTGCAGTAAGAGCTTAAATATTCCAAGTGTATGGGTGTAACACTGTCACTATCTGCATCTTTATCTATTTAGTGCTTTAAATATCCATATCTGTATCTGTTGTTGGAATTAAACCCGAAGTGGAAATTAATTCAACCCAAATTAAACCCAGAGCGGAAGTTGCACCACTAAAAACAGTGGAACAACATAGTGCAACACCTATTCATATCTGAATTCTGAGGTAGAAACGGTAGCACTGTCATTACAGTGTCTGAATTCTGGCTCTGACAGTTAGAGATTTGTATGGAATCGTTTTTCGAATACCAATTGCATGGGATTGTGTTCTTACCTGCCCGTGGTATTTTCTAATTTATTTGGTATGAGTTCCCAAAATATAAACCTTCTATTGGGGGCACGGTGGCTTAGTGGTTAGCATGTTTGCCTCACACCTCTGGGGTTGGGGGCAGGTGCCTCTGCCCTGTGTGTGCGGACTTTGCATGTTCTCCCCATGCCTTGCGGGTTTCCTCCGGATACTCTGATTTCCTCCCCCTGTCCAAAGACATGCCTTGTAGGCTGATTGGCATTTCCAAATTGTCTGTAGTGTGTGAATGTGCGTGTGATTGTGCCCTGTGATGGGTTGGCACCCCGTCCAGAGTGTCCTCCGCCTTGTGCCTTGAATTCCCTGGGATAGGCTCCAGGCTCCCCACGACCCTGTCATAGATAATCGTGAAAAATGGATGGGATGGAAAACATGGTCTTGTCCTGGGAGGTTCATATCTGACCACTCTTTCACACCTGCATGAAAGCAAAAAGCACCCAGTGGATCCCTATGCACTCCTCTGGTCGCAACCAGATGCCCTGTAAACCTTTCTCATAAGGTTACTTAAAAAAAAAAAACAATTAGTGGACCACCTATTCATATCAGAATTTTATCTGTTTAGAAAACATGATCTATTCATTCTGAATAATGTATTTGTATTCGGTTACATTCCCAGTGTCTACTATAAGAAACCATAGTTTGCCATTTAAAAAAGCAGATGTTGATGGATGTCTTTTTCTCTTTATGGTTATGAGCACCCACAGCGTTGGATGGTATTGATGGTATTGCACAGCTGTAGTTTCAGTGTAAAAAAAAACAAAACAATTATAAACCAGCACCTAATATAACCAATGAAATGCGTTCTCTTTTCCACGTCTTAGTTGCTACTATAAGACTATAAGTTTTATGACCTCTAAGTGTCACGCATGTGTGTTTTTCTTCTCCTTGGTACTACTTTTCTTTCCTGATAAATCTTGCAGTGGCCTCTCAATATGTCATATAGCTGATCAGGCAGAGGAATATGTGGAGAATAGCAAGCAGAGGCTGCCTGTTTAATGGCAGAGGCATATGTTGACGTTTTATCAATAGGCATTATTAAATCGTGCTTGGGTGAGTTAATCTCGGGTTGATGCTGCAGAGAGGTTGAGAGAGACAGGCGTTAACAGGCCTCTGTGAAAGGCAGGTCATAAGCTGCTTATTATATCGACGCTTTCCCTCTAACACACTCTCTCTTACACACACGCGCGCGCGCGCGCACACACACAAATATCCCCACACGGAGCCTCTGTTCTGTCTCACGCTTGTGTAGGTGTTATCAACACAACACAAACACACAAGTTTTAGGTTTGTGTGTAGATGGATGTTCAAAACACAGCATGCAAAAGTGTGTGTCTGTGTGTGTGTGTGAAATTCTCAGACTCTGATATGTCCATGGAGAAGTGGATAAACTTGAGAATGTCCCAAAACACACAACAGTCGACTCTGGTGCCACAGCTTATTGAAATGAGCATTTATCTCTTCTACTGCCAGAAATGTGTATGTGTGTTTGTGTGTGTGTGAGAGAGAAAGAGGGAGAGAGAGAGAGAGAGAGAGAGAGAGAGAGAGAAAGAGAAAGAGGGAGAGACACAAAGAGACAATAGCAATGCTGTAGCTGTTGACAAAGCTAGCAGAAGAAGCAGAGGCTGACAATGGGTGATAAGACCACCAACTACCAATCATCTGCCTGTGTGCAGCTTATACAGCTCTAAGTAGCCAGAATGTACTCTGTGTGTGTGTGTGTGAGAGTGAGAGTGAGAGAGAGAGAGCGTGTGTGTATTTAAGAGGTGCAGAGAAAGAGAAAGAGCAGGCACAGTGCTGTATAGCTGGATTGCAGATGTGCAGTTTCTGTAGTACAGAGATGTTTAACATCTACAGGAAAGAGCAGTAGTGTGCTTTTGGTCCTTCAGGTAGAAGAATTGTTTGTCCTCCAGTCAAGTCCTATAAGACTCACTTTGACTAAACATCATGAAAGTGTGAAATACTTTGATTATATATATATATATATATATATATATATATATATATATATATATATATATATATATATATATATATATATACACACACACACACACACACACAGTATCTCACAAAAGTAACACATTTTTGTAAATATTTGATTATATCTTTTAATGTGACCACACTGAAGAAATGACACTTTGCTACAATGTAAAGTAGTGAGTGTAGAGCTTGTGTAACAGTGTAAATTTGCTGTCCCCTCAAAATAACTCAACACACAGTCATTAATGTCTAAACCCCTGGCAACAAAAGTGAGTACACCCCTAAGTGAAAATGTCCAAATTGGACCCAATTATTGCGTCACAGCCCTTAACAGCAGCCCTAAAAAAACAAGTTTGCAAAAGGTCATCATATCAGGTATATTAGACTATTACAGACTCTAGTTCATCCATTGCTCTGCGGTTTTTCGCATCACCTCTACCTCAATCATTAATTAATGGGCCACCAGTCAGGTCACTGCTGACCAGATATTGTTTGGGTGGAATGTACGTAGGTGTGTGTAGTAAAATAGCAACTGACTGAACATACACTAGTTTCTTTTTTCATTTCGTGACATCACCAGCAACTATATTTTACAGTTTGAAATCATGTGAGCTATAAATCATCTTCTAGGTCTCTCAGCATATTATGAAAATGCAGGAATCATGAACAGCATTGAAAAGTAAAATGGTCACAGTATGGCAGACGCGTCATTGCAGCATGGTGTTGTCATTCTCGATGTGAAGGACTTCCTCTGGAAATGCACGCAGTGTTCATTTACTTTCATGAATTTGCGTTCCATTTTATGTTGATCTGCTCGTGTTGTTATTGAGCAGAACAAGCTTGTCTCTTGCCAGTCAGTGTTTCCATATTTGGTCTCTTACCTGTTTCTGTGTCTCTCCTTCTTGTCTTCTCTTTTCTCTCTCTCAGGTGTTTGGCCCTCTGAAGAGGTGATGGCCTATTACTGTCTGAAGAATCGTCATATGTTTACGTGAGTCTCTTGCCCTTCCTACTCGCTTTCCCCCCTCCCCCCTCCCCCCTCCCCTCCCCTCTTGCTCAGGCCATTTGACAGAGATGCGAAGGCACTTTTTGATTTGCACTCAAGGCGGTATACGAGCCTTTGATTTCCTGTTTGTACATTCAAGGGGGAAGAGAGGCTTATCGATCACCCAGCCACAAGCTGAAGGTCAACTGGGCATACAGCGCAGGGTGTTGAGCCATTGGACTGCTCTGTGTGTGTGTGTGTGTGTGTGTGTGTGTGTGTGTGTGTGTGTGTGTGTGAGAGAGAGAGAGAGCGAGAGAGAGTTCTTACAGCAGAAGCCTGTAATACCATGTAAAAACTCATCTGATACATTTGCTGCTCTTTTACTTCATGACTTCATGTTTTCTTCCCCACCACCCCTCTCTCTATCTCTCGCTCTGTGTGTGTGTGTGTGTGTGTGTGTGTGTGTGTGTGTGTGTGTGTGTGTGTGTGTGTGTGTGTGTGTGTGTGTGGCCTGTCAAGCAGGTCTTTCATCTTAGCGCTACCTGGTGGAGCTGTTCTCAAGAACTCCCCGTAAAAAGATTGAGCACATTATGAAGGAGAGCAGGAGAGATAGAAAGAGAGAGATAATTTTAAAAAACAAAAAAAAACAACAAGCCAAGTTATGGCATGCTTCCGTTTCTCCACTCAGTCGCTGCAGTTTGTGCCTCTGTCTCTCCACTAGCCCACTGTACAGCCAAATAGCTACCTGTCACTGGGTCTTTGTCCCTGGTGCAGCTCATACGAGCAGCTTTGTGCACATAAAATTTTTAATTGCACTTCTTGCAACAATCAGCCTTTTATCCTCCTTTGAGAGTCGTCCTCTCTGCAAGTTTATATATTACACACTGGAGACAAGAGAGACGCACGGCACAGTCTGGATGTCACTCTGCAGTCGGATATACGGTTGTGTAAAGCTCAAAAAGCTCGATATAATGTGCATCATCATTGACGTTGTTAATATTGATGCCTTAGGAAATAATGTGCAGAGATTAGTCCTTACTCATCAAAGGTGTACAGTCAGGTCTAACTGAAAAATTAACATGGGCAATGACCTCAAAAGTGGGTAGTAGAAACAAGCATGACTTTTAAGAGGCAGTAAAGACATGCAGTCTGTTCTGATACGTGAAATTTGAATGTAACAACATGGAAGCAAGTCCTTTATTTATATACAGTATAATATCCATACGATACACCCTGACTTACATTATATGCATAACATCATAACATTTACAGCCAATGAAGTGAATGTCTTAATCTTTTGTGAGTTAAAAGTCCTAAGATTCACTACAAGATATGAAAACACACAATATTTGAAGAAATACATTTGGAAATCTGTGTATATCCCCAATTAAGAAATAGCAAACAGTGAGTCACTGAGCTCAAAGCAGTGCTGCCTGAGGTAGACTGATCTCTATCCATCCAGTTTCTGTACCATTTATCCTTACACAGGGTCGCGAGGAAACTAGAGCCTATTCCAGGGAACTCGGGACACCCTGGACAGGATGCCGACCCATCGCAGGGCACAGTCGCACATACACTCACACACTACGGACAATTTGTAACTACCACTCAGTCTACAGCTCATGTCTTTGGACTGGTGGAGGAAATCCCTGAAGCACAGGGAGAATGTGTGAACACCATGCACACAGGGTGGAGGTGGGAATCGAACCCCCAACCCCCGGAGGTGCGAGGCAAACGTGCTAACCACTAAGCCACATTATTATTATTATTATTATTATTATTATTATTACCAATAGCATTAACAATGTTGATGATAAGGGTGATGATTTAACTGTGAGACATATTTAGTTCAAATGATTTATGATTTACATACTGTCTAACCAGACATTTGATCACAAAGAAAGAGCAAAAATGGAACTGATAAACACGGAAGTTATTGCTTTAAATTGCATATGCTTCATTTACGTTCACATTTGATCATATGCAACATTAAATAATTAAGACCAGTTCCTTCAAGAGCACGAGCAAGAGCGAGAGAGAGAGAGAGAGAGAGAGAGAGAGAGTTCAAATCAATGAGCCCCGTGGAAATGCATTCCAGTCAATGCCACCCCCCTACAGAGAGTTATTGCACCATTAATTAGAGTTATTGTAAATGCTCAGTATTCACCGTTTTCTCTTTCTCTCTCGCTATCACTATCTCTCTCTCTCACTCTCTGTGTCTTTATCTTCTCCACTCTGCCGTTGTCTCTCTTATACAGGGGTTCCTCTGTGTGCGAATTAGGTGGAGGGATGACATGTCTTGCTGGGCTCATGGTAAGTGAAAGATGTGTGATGCGCACACACACACACACACACACACACACACACACACACACACACAACCAAACACCCAAACACACAACCCAATCACAGGCAAATGGGCAATTTCAGCATGGATACCCAAACACAGGCACATTGTAAGCATAGTGAAATGAGTTCAAATACACTGGCATTTCCGCCTCAGCAACCGCAGAGCGATGGACTGACTCCACATGAGCATTCTTACACACAAGCATGCACATGCATATGCATAACCACAACCACACACACACACACACACACACGCACATGCATGCCCTAGGGGGTGAGGAAGATGCTGTAGAGCTGATCGATCTTGTCTTCATAAGACTTGCCTCTGTTGGTCTTGTCCACTCAATACCCCTGTATTGTGACATTGCACAGCACCACTGGAAACAGGATGTCGGCAGGTCCTTAAAAATTCTTCAAATGTCTTAAATTCCTTAATCTACAAATAAGGTCTCAATTAGCAGTAAAATGTCTTACATTCACGTTTCCAAGGTATTAAAAATGCAACTGAACCGACACCGTAAAGAAGATTTGGATGTTATTTTGGCTCGTTGCTGTTTGAGATGGTAAACCCATGTGACTGAGCTGCACTCAGAGTGTATGTGGTGTTCATCAGTGTTTTAGAGCGGCTTGGTTCACAGTAAACGCCGCTCCACACCAACTTCATCTCTGTTTGTGCTGTGAGTTTGAGTTGCTTATAACGTGCATTTAGACACAACATGTGCCAGATTCACTTTGGTTTTGAGTTGGTAGTTTGGCATTTGATTGGTAATGAGAAGAGAATTTTAAAAAACTGTTGCCAACTAAAAGGAGGACTTCCTGCGGTGTTCTGCCAAAATAAAAGTGAATTAAGTCAGAAATATATTACTTTTGTTCTATTACTATTTGTACCCCAAATAAAAATGTATTATTATTAAGTATTGTCAGTGCAATAGTACTATTACAAAATAGCACTATATATATATATATATATATATATATATATATATATATATATATATATATATATATATATATATATATATATATACTTTTCTTTTTTACAAAAATTTATGTATATTTATAACACAACTTGTTACATTACCCTGGCATTAAATTACAAAATAACTCTTAAACACTGCTGCGAGGGGGTTTCTTATACAGCTGCTGAGGGATTGATGGTAAATTAGACCCCTTTTTCTCTTCTGACTGACCTAAGCCATCTCTCTCTATTTTTTTTCCTCTCTTGGAAAGTCATGAAAAGGAAATACTGGATTTTTTCCCTGTTGGAGCAAATGGTAATGCAAAAGGGATATTTGCTCTCTCCTAAATACCTCTATAGAAGTATTTACCTTGCTATAATTTACTTAAACCCAGAAATGGATGTATATGCATGAACAAGATCCATTATAGCTGATACATCATGGAGCACGATTGAAGTGATGTGCAGGTCCCTCGTTTATCTGCTCTGCACTCCACATGCCATGTTCCTCTCGTGTGTCTGGTTCAGAGTCCTGGGGCCTTGGTCTCTGGCCTGAGTGGCCAGCTGCTGGTGCAAGCTTCTTTGACCTGTTCATGCTTTTCAGTGTGAGAGACTGAGAGAGCAAAAAATATTTCCAGGGAAAGAGCTGGATGCAATATTGTTCTGCTCTCTCACGTTGTCTAGTTCACATTTATAGCGAAGGCCACATTCAAAATGCATGCTAGTAGATCTGTTTGAGCTTGGGACTGCTTGTTGCACAGCCCATCATGTGACCTTTTACTGGCATTTGAAGAATCTGTGCTTTCTCTAGTGTGATCTTTCTCGCTCTCTTTCTGTCTCTCGCACGCACAAAACTCACTTAAATGCATATCGAACCACACATAAAGAATCTAGATTTACTTTGATATCCCAAGAAATTCTGATATTATATATATATATATATATATATATATATATATATATATATATATATATATATATATATATATATATATATATGTCGCACACATATACACCCTCAAATCCACCTGATCCCACCCCTGGACACAATTCCTCTTCAAACCTACAGCGACACACACCCTTCTGATAAAGACGGCCACCAGAATGAAAATACGTTACGGATAAAGAAATACACGGTGACAAAGAAAGGGGAATGACTGCGAGAACAAAAGCGAAGGCAGCGCAGTGCAAAGTTATATGAAGGGCATCAGGCAGGCCTGGCGAGCCGAGTGCGGAGTGACAGTGGAGCGCGATGGCCCCGCCTGATAAACACCACGCTGCAAATGAAAGGCTCGGTGCTCGCCATCATCTCCTGTCACAATGCAATTACCCAACAGAGTGATAGCAAGATAGAGGGCTCCCAGCCACGGGGAATGATAAAAGTATTGACTGATTTGATTGAATGATTAAAATAATGCAGACGTAAAATGAAAAAACGGGCCAAGAGACAGAAGAGGAGGGATGAGCGAAGATGGAGGGAGAGAGAACAGGGGGAGGGAGATAGACCGAAAGAGTGTAGTCTGTGCATCGAGGGGGGATTTTAGAATTCCAAGGGGTGTGTATCTGTATGTATAAGGAGGGTGTTTTGTTTTGTGTTTTGTTGTGTTTCAATTCCTTGGTTTTCATCTCTCTATTTTTCCCCCCCTCAGATTGCTGTTTGTGCTGATGTGAAGGAAGTGCTGCTATCTGATGGGAATGAGAAGGCCATCGAGAGTATCCTCCTCATACTGAGCAATCTCTGTGTATTTGAGTGAGTGGGTGCACGCATGATTGTGAGGATGTTTCAATTTTCTGCTATCATGCACCTGTTTTTATTTCGAAAATGCAAAAGCCCCGACAGAAATGGTTTGTGCGTATTGTTTAGTGCAGGGTGGCTCCCACACCTTGTTCGGTTGGGAGGAGCAAGATGCTTAGTGTCTGCTTCCTTTACATACTTCACCATAGCTGTCTCATTTTACCTTTCAAGATGTCCTGTCCTTGTTCATATGCAAACATGAACATTCTCTCAGATTACCTTGACATCACATATACCTCTCAAGCATGTGGCCAATCATGTACATACGCATGTACACAAAAGGCAACTGCCGTCTGTGTGGGCTCACCTGCTCTTTTTCTTTAATGCCATATAACGTGCATCCTAATTTCTTTCTCTCCTGCACCAGACAACTGCCTCTCTTTTGGCACCAGAAAACTGGAGCTGCTTTTTTTTTTCAATGAGCCTCCAGTCTAATAACAAAGGTATAGTTTTGGTACCAGTTTAAGATTGGTATAAACATTTAATTGGCACTCGGATAAGGCTAGCAGGACTGAACGTTGCTGGCTGGTTATGTCCGATATCATTCACACAAGCAAACCCAGAGTGAAAAACGAAAAAGAAAAAGGTTTGTTGGTGCTGAGTGCGCTGTCAAAAGCAACATTGTGTTATTCTATTTTAATTTATAAGAAAATATTTTTTTTTACATTACTGGTTAGCCAAACAACTGATCAGACAAAAGAAGCACGTTAATCCACTCATTTCTTTTTTTCCCTTAACAATGGTGTCACAGCACACTGAAATTATGATGATTTGATGACAATTCTACTCATCTCTTAAGTTAGAAAATTAACTGTAACTAAAAGCCCAAGTATTGTTGATTCCTGTTTGGACCAGTTCTGTTTCTTCCTACATCTCATCCTCCTCTTCCAACATTGTTCCTCCCACCAGAGCATGGTCCACAAAAAAGCATCGGCAACCAAGATGACGGCAAATACGTCAAAATTACAGTGTTCGTTAGTACAAAAGCCAGTGCTGTGATGACAGTGGGTCTTTATTGAATCTCTGCGCTTGGCAAACAATAGCAGTGACACGAAATCGCACACAATTCTCCATTGAGAGGAGAGATTTGTTTAAAAGAAAGGAGTCCAAATGGAGGGGAAGGGTGCTGAGATGGATAATCAGAAAAGACATGCTTGCAACAGTCAGCGCCCATGCCTAAGCCATTTCCTCTTATAGAGAGTGAAAAGGCTGCCGGTGGGTTGATAGAGCATTAATTGGCAGCGCTTTGTGCAGGAGATGTTTCTGCCATAATAGAGCACTGATAGATCTGATGATATGATTGGAGCCAGAACAACGCAGCTTGTCCCTGGAGCATAAAAATAACATTCTCTTGTGTACATTCTAAGGCTCTTTTTTTTCCGAAGGCAGAAATTGACGGGAGCCAAACGTTTCAGATAGCAGTTCTTTTAGCACATAATAGGCTGGCAATGCGATTCCTCAACGTGTGCCAAACCAAACTGTGTCAAAGTCAGATGTTTTGAAATGAGACAGGTCTGCAGAAACCTACATTAAGTGAAATGTTTTTTAGATGCAATACTTAAAGCTACACTTATTGGCAATACATTGAAGTTGTAGGCATATAGTTACTGACCATAGCCCGCCTATTGTCACAGTGGTTTGTAGAACAGTGGTGTGTGCAAGGCACAACAATGTTTCTGAGAGTTTTAAACACACGAGCCTCATTACTGGGTTCAGAAATGTCCACCAACCCAAAATTCTCCAGCCAAAAATGGAACTGTAGTCAGACATCGACACTAATAAAGGGTTACTGTCGATGTCTGACCATAGTTCCACTATTGGCTGGAGATTTTGGGTTGGTGGACTGTTCGGAACCCAGTCTGTATAAGCAACAGTATAAGACACATCAACTTAAAATGATTTTGCTTTGTACTGGCACTTCATGTTACCAATTTTTGACTAATGCCGTGGTCTCAGAATGTATGACACACATCTGTTTTGAACTTGAAGCAGAGATTAAATACTTTGCCAGAGCCATATCTCCCTGCAGTCCTCGCCCGGTTTCCGACTGAAGCTAAGCAGGGTTGAGCCTGGCCATTACCAGGATGGGAGACCTCCTGGGGAAAACTCAGGTTGCTGCTGGAAGAGGTATTAGTGAGGCCAGCTCACCCTGTGGTCTGTGTAGGGTCTAATGGCCCAGTATAGTGACGGGGACACTATACTGTAAAACAGCACCGTCTTTCAGATGAGACGTAAAACTGAGGTCCTGACTCTCTGAGGTTATTAAAAATCCCAGGACACTCATTATAAAAGAGTAGGAGTATAACCCCAGTGTCCTGGCGAAATTCCACCATTGGCCTTTCTCTATCATGGCCCTGTAATAATCTCCATCTCTGAATTGATTGCATCACTCTCTCCTCTCAACTAATAGCTGGTGTGCGGTGGGCATTCTGGTGCACTATGGCTGCCGTCACGTCATCCAGGTGGATGCTACACACTAGTAGTGTTTGAGGAGATCCTCCCCCCATACTATGTAAAGTGTTTTTAGTGTCTAGAAAAGCTCTATATAAATGTAACTGTAACTAACTAACTAAAATGCAATCATTATCATTATCCAATCATTGATAAACATTCTGTTTCCGTCGTTGTTTAAACAAGCCAAGTCATCACTTCACTACTAAGACCAGAGACGGAATATAAAATGAAAAAAATCCATGAAAGTCTGTGAATCTCTCCGTTTTCTGACCGGATGTCTCTAGCCCTGTAACTAGACTCTGGTTCTATAAGCTGCCTTCATCTAAATAATTTACATAAATGGAGTTGATTGGATGAGAAACAACAGAGGATCTGGTACAGTAGCTGGACTCCTTTCTGTTTAGAATACTCATTTATAATCTCTAATTGTTCCCTTCAAGATGTAATAACATGGTGAGTCTAATAATGTGGCCATCAAGTTGCACAGTGAATAAAATTTCTAGCAAAGCATTTGCTCTTGACACATTTGTCCCAACACCACATACTGTACTATAACAAGCCACCATATCAGAGTCATTTATCAGTTTGATTATTGCATTTGGTAGAGTGGGCTAACAAACTGCATAGTAATATATGGGCTAGGGTCACTAATTCTGTGCCTACAAAATGCTCAGCAAGTGTGGCTACAAAGTATGTCTGTCTAATAATGTGGCTGCCGAATGTATTTCAAACATAATTGGTTTTGAGTTTGGGTGCATTTCTCTCAGCAGTGAAGACTGTCTTCTTGAGTGAAGCTTCACTGTATACTTTGTTGTATGAAGAACATTGAGAAAGACAATATGCCATGAGGAAAGTGATGGACTTTACTCTTCACTGAGGCTGGTGTTGTCCTCTGCTGTCTTCTGTGGTTTGCTCAACCACTCGACATTGTGCTGGAACTAACCTAGCCTTGAATGACTGAAATCAGTGAAAATGTACCATGAATTGATTGACATTAATGTTGTACAATAAAAGACAGGAAGCCGATGTTCTCTCTTTACTCTGCTCCATGGCATTCCATGTCTACTAGGAATGTAACCGAAAACAAATACACTATGAAGATTGAATGGATAATGCGCTTGAAATGAACGCGAATTTAGATATGAGCTGTAGATGAACTTGCCAGCTTCAGATTAGGTATGTGCATCGGGATCCTGCAGGACAAAACCAAAAAAAAAAGTCACGTGAATTTAAGGATTGTGGAGGGTTGTCAGGTTTCAGCAAAATTCCCACTCTAACAATTTACTATTTAAAAACAGCAACAACAAAAAAAGACTTAAAACTAGATAAGAATGTTCAAACATAGGAGATGCATTCTTTTTCTCAATCTTTTTCATCTTTTCATCTGTAACATGTAGGCGTATACGCAGGACCTGGCAACCCTGCTCGAGGAATAAAGATGAAGTTTATTAACATACGAATTGGAGATGCACTGTTTGTTTTTTTTCCACCAGTGGGTACCTCGAGTAGCCTGACTTTAACAGTGCTTTACTAAGCTTGAAAATAAAACCATATTTCTACCACAAACTGTATATGTGCAAACAGTAGAAAAGTTTTTATTTCTATGAATAAATAAATTAATACATAATAAATGAAAATTTTTCCTCCCAGTGTTTTCAAGCAATTGTGATAATGTTCAGAAAAAATAAAACCCAAAAAACTTCTGTATAGACCACGACCCATTTCCGGTTTAAATCTGAATATGAAAACAGATTTAAAATGAATATTTTAAGCACTAAACATTTACAGATTTTTGCTACAGATCATGACATTGCATGAACCAGGGTTGAACCAGAACCAGTAAATTTGAGAACATGCAGTTTACATATGAACGAGATATATTATACTGACCATTTTTATAGATAATTTTGATATTATATGATAAGGAATTAAAGTGATTAGGATCAGGATTTTGTGGATTTCCATCTAGGCTCATCAGACAGTCAGTGGTTCATAAACATAAACGATGTATGTAATATTTGGATTAAATAAGAGGAGTATATTTTTTATTTTTTTGGTGCACATCACAGAGAGGAAATAAGACGAGTTTTAAGGGTGTGTGTCTACATGTGTGGATGCCAGTGTGAGACACAGCATTTCTGACCTCTTCCCCAGTGGGCTTCTCCTGATGAGATTACACTGTAAGCTCTACTCTATCTCCTTAACGGCTGATCGCACCCGTGTGACACACTTCCACAGCCTTTCTTGCCCTGCTCTCCTCCGCCGGTGACACAGCCTCGAAACTGTGCTCCCGGCTATAGATTGGATTTGCTACGGCTGTTTGGTGCACAGTGAGAGCGAGCGGGAAGTGAAGAGGCAGAAATCCTAATCGAATTAGCTTAAAACTGTGGTCTAGTCTATTAATAGATGGGTTGCCATCAATCCTGCTGTATAGCACACTGGGTGGAGGATCAGTGGGGGAAGTGACTACATGTTAAAAGCCTTCTTATGCATTGTCTCCAGAGAAGCTTTGCTTTTGCACTCACCTGTAAGGTTGAGAGTGAGCAGAAGTGAGATAGAAGAGAGGGGGAAGGATATGATATGTAGGGCCTGAATAAACTAACTGAGAGCATGTATGATGGAAAAAATAATGTGCATGTTGAAAAAATGGACACATTATTAATCACATGATCATGGTCAAATAATCATCCATAAGCTGGCCATAGTAAAAGATTAATACACCTAATGGGACATATGAATATGTGTTTCTCAGAGGGAGTGTGTGTTGTGTGTGGAAGACAGTGTTTGCCTTAACCTCTATTCCAGATGTGCGAGGGGTTATTGAGAGGAATAGACGAGCCGGACTGTTCACCTGCAACGACGTGTCCAGCAGGTGGGCTCTCAGTTACTGACACAAAATCTCACACTTATTCACTGTCTACTAGATGTATTGACTGCTCCAAAAAATGTTGTTTATTTTTACCATTATAATCTGCATTCAGTTTTTGTTACGTTTAGTTTGCAAGTTTAGTTTATGTTTATTTTATATATATATATATATATATATATATATATATATATATATATATATATATATATATATATATATATATATGTGTGTGTGTGTGTGTGTGTGTGTGTGTGTGTGTGTGTGTGTGTGTGTGTGTGTGTTTAAAAAAAAAGGTAACATTATGTTTATTTATGGAGCCATAACAGTGTTTTATTCCTAAACTTTCCACCCACCTAACCCAAACCTGATGTACCATGTTAACGTTAATATTCAAAACATTTTGTGTGACAGAAACAGATCCTTTAACATGTTTTATGTTATGTTTTATAAGATTTGTGTTGATGCTATTTAAATATGTTTTTATGCGACTTAAGATTAGGGAATGAAGTCCTTGTTGATGGAAAATGCTTTCTTCCTAGTTTCTTCCTAAATTTGTTGTTGAAATGTCAGAAAATTAATAATGTCTAATTAAAAAAAAACATATTAGTGTGATTGATTTTGATATTGGTGTCTTGCACTATGATAATTAAATGCTAACCCAAACAACTAAATGTGATAATGATCCTCATTACATAAAATCATTAACAGTAATGGTAATAATAATAAAATTGCGGCCCGCGTGGCTATGCAATGTGGCTCTCGTTTTGAACCTATGAGTGTAGGTTACCTGTATCGATTAATATAATCACCCTGAATAGTGCCGAATAGGGTCACTTGCCTTCGAGTTGCCCTCTGAACCAAGATGTCCTCGTAACTATGTATCAGCGGTCTTGATTATGAGCTCTCAAGCACATCTCAAGCATTACGTCTCATCCCTAGTCTCATCTTCCTGGTTTCCCACAACAAGGGTTGCAGCCTGCATTCCGCCACCATTCAAATCTTTTATCACCTAAAATAATTTTGATATTCAGTGATCTAAGCGCTCTTCTCTCTACACACCTCCCTCCTTCCTCCATATTTACCCTGGGCTGATGAAGTGCAGGAGTAAATGTATAATTAGCCTGCATTACTTTGATTGTTTTCTTTAGAGATTAGGCTTCCTGTCAGAGCACACGCTTTAAGAGGGGTGAAGGTCGTGCATGATTGGATGGGGGGGTGGTGGGGGGTTCTCTTTCTCAACTCTGTGAATAAGTGGTGTGGCCCCCTGCTGAGAGAGGAGATTGTATTTCCACAAGACATAATTTTTGTTTACCGAGTGTTAATAATAGCTAATTAATAATCAGATTCTCCTGCCTGAAAAAAAAGAGAGAACCGTGGCACAGAAGGTGGAGATAGGTAGTTAAACAAGGAAAGGGGAGAGCAGAGAGAATAAAATGCCAGGTGTGGTAACTGTCTCGATCTGGATACGGACAGTGCACTTTGTGTAAGAGTTAGTGGGATATAAGTACAGTGACCTGAGACTGAAAGATTTGATTAAACCTGGCCTCAGTGCTAGGAGTAGGAAAGTGACTGTACTGGGTATAATTTTGAAGACATTCCGCCCTCTTGTCTGTGGTGCTTCATCACTCATTCATTAGTCTCAAAAGTCAGCTACAGACAGTATTATCTCTCGTTCCTTTTTTTTCCTTTCCTTTTTCTCTGCTTGTCATTTTCACCAAACTCATAATCCAAATTGTTCTTCCTCAGGGTGGTGAGATGGGACAGTGAGCGGGATGTGTCCACAATGGAGGGCCGCTTCGACGTGGTCATGTGTGCTGATTGGTAAGTCATTCATCTGGTCTGCAGATACACTCACTCCACACCTGATCTGTATTCCACATAATCCGATGAAACACAACGTTGTGATGACACAACGTCCCCTAAACTATCCACAGGTAATGCAGCTCTCCAAGTTTTCCCTACTCGCATCACTGTGAGCAAATATCATATCTCACCCTGTAGAAGCTTTTTCAGACACACTATGTCCACACCCTCAATAACAGCTCACGGCTCGTTGGCCTGGTGACGGTGCGTTAATATCCACTGTCGCGCAACGCTTATCAGATGGCAGCCTTCAGCCCGAGGCTGGCACCGTGTTACTTCCCCTTGGCTAACCCCGCCAGGCATTTTCATTTTTCCCCAAATTGCTTCTTTTTTTCATGCTCGACGTCCCAGCAAATGGATGTCTTAGGCAAATTGCAAATAATTATGCCGGTGTGAGGATCCGGCAGAGAGACCGAGAGCGGGAGAGAATAACACAAACATTTCAATTAGCCTGCTTCTTAACATAGATCTCAGTCCTGATTTGTTTTTAATCTTTGTTAAAAAAAAAAAAAAAACAGAGTTTCAACGTAATTCTGGCTAATTATACAACACAACTGATGTTACAATTCTCACAGGAATATTAGCTGGTTCGATTCGATTGAAATTCCTGTAACAGTTTAAGGTTTAATGGCCTGTAATTGGCAGTTAAGACATAAATATAAATAAGAGTAATATAATAGGCTGGATCTACTTGAAAAATTAGAATTTCAGAATAATGTTGGTTCTGGTAAATACTTAAGATCAACTCTCTGCACAATTTATAATAAGCTACAAAAATGTGTAGCATACAGCACATGTAAAATCCAAACCAACACAGTGAGTGTAAAGAATTATCCACCCAAAACGCATTAGCCTTTAGACTTATTATTGCATCAATAAATTGCTCATTACACGCACTAAGACTTGAACAAAAGTGCGCTTTATGTAACATAAGAATCACTGTGAGTGGTGAACGTGTTGCAGGCAGCATAATGATACTGCTGATAATCTCGAAAACCCAGCAAATCCTACTATTATTCTAATGCCACAAAATGCCAGCTAATACGCGGGTGACATGAACAGTAGACGGCCAGTGTGTGGATGATTTGTGTGCAGTAGGAAGATTCTGTGTGTGTGTGTATGTGGACACGCACGAGAGCGCGAGCTGTGTTGAAGATGACTCACGCCGCTGTGGCCGTCCCCCCGTCGCTCTAGCCAGCCACTCGCCTGTAATTGCCGTCATCAGGAGAGCGATCTCTCAGAGATTAATGAACATCGCAGCAGCAGCGATCACCTGCGAAAAGGTCAACAGCCGTACTTCTGCTTCCATTAATTACAGTCTTTCAGGCAGACGCCCAGGAACGCGGCATCCAACACCGAGACCCTCGCACCAGGGGGAGAAGGAGGAAGAGCCAGAGTTGGAGATTAGAGACATGGGTTTACAGCACACTATATGTCTCTTGCTCATTAAGCCAGCCTCACTACGAGCACAATGTGTATTACTTATTTGAAGAACCAATACATACACCTTCAAGAGTTCACATACTGAATTGTACTGCTTGACATACATCTCTTCTTGTGTGTTTTCATTTAAATTTTTTTAATTATATTATACAGTTTGTCAGTAATACGTTAGAGAAGCGTCAGCTCTGATACTCCCCAGTTTGACTAATCCTGTTTTTTTTTTTTTTTTTTTTTGGATTTGGCCTGAAGGGGAAAAAAAAAAACGAAGAAGGCTTTTGTCTTTTTTTTTTATAAAATTTTTTTCATTTCACAAAAAGCTTCACATGAATAGCATTAGTCCAAGCACAAGAAAGGAAAACCAACGTGAGCAAGGGAAAAAGGGGGAAAAAAACAACCAACAACCACCGAAAAAGGAAAGGTTTACTCCCTAATCGTAGCTAATGTCAGTCATCTGATTAGAATAAGCTGCTAAACAACACCATATGATTCGGCGGAGTAATCAGTAAATGCTTTTTCCTAGCCACTCCTTTGCTATACCTGTCAGGTTTCATAGCAGCGAGCAGGCTGAGGCAGGTAGGATTATTCCAGATTAAGTGTGGAAGTGGGGTCAGAATGGCGAACTACTCTCTGGAACTCCATGCAGATTATGCTCAGCATAATCTGTCGGATTCCGTGTCCAGATTAACCCGGTTAGGCTTCTCAGCGGAAAGATCTATGAATTTGGTTCCACCTGTGGCGAGGCTTCTGTCTTGTGTGTTAAAGAAACACTGGACTCCGTATGAAAGAGCAGAACTGAAGAATATTCTGGG
Source organism: Ictalurus furcatus (assembly GCF_023375685.1). Lineage (NCBI taxonomy): Eukaryota > Metazoa > Chordata > Actinopteri > Siluriformes > Ictaluridae > Ictalurus > Ictalurus furcatus. The sequence continues at coordinate 13,297,710 of NC_071257.1, read as the reverse complement.
AAATGTCTCATGAAGCATGGGAGGGATTCATGTGGCGATCAATCCCGTAAAATGTATAGCTAAAGAATGCATTTCTTGTTTTGGTTTTCCAAAAGTGTGCTGTAGATATGGTGTTTCCCTGCTTGTCATATATATATATATATATATATATATATATATATATATATATATATATATATATATAAAAATAAAAATGATGCAACAATTAGGGTATCCAAATTTGTGGGCACCTTTCATGGAAATGAGCACAAAATAATATAGGTAGTACATCAGTCTTTTCGAAATGATTGGCACCTGTATAATTAGTATTTTGATATGCCCACTCTAATCTTTTCATGCCTAACAACATTGGAGACACTTGGTCCACTCATCCCTACAGAACATTTTAAGCTCTTTTATATTCTTAGGTTTGTGCATGTCTGCGCTCCTCTTCAATTTAGATGGTCATCGCAAAACATGTTTATGTAGAATTTGTGTTTCATTTACCATGTCCGTGCTGATTTGGAAGTATGTTCGGATCATCATCTTGTTGAAAGCTGTCGCTAAGGCCAAGTCTGAACCTCCTGGCAAAGGTAGCTAGGTTTTATCCTGAAGTATCCTGGACTTTATGATGACCTCAGTCTTCACAAGAGCCACTGAATCACCAGTCACAAAACAGCCCCAAAGCATCACTGATTCGCCTCCATGTTTTACTGTTGGTATCCAAGTGCAGTCCCCTGTTCTTACCAAACATGTTGATGATGTTGATTTCGCAACATGGTGTTGATTTTGCTCTCATCTGACCACAAGACACGATAAGTATAGTTCTAATGATGCTTGTTTGATTTTGAGAGAGATGCTCTTAGGAAGGGCTTCTTTCTCGCAACGCTTCCAAACAGCACGTTGTTACGATGGAGGCAATTAACATTTGATTATGAAACTTGACAACCACAAGAATTAAAACATTCATCCACCCCATGTCATCATCTTCCTCGTTGTGTGGGAGGGACAGTGTGCTCATGGGAAATTTCCAACTGGTTCATACATGTGAAACTTTTTTGATATGGCCATGATTGTGGCTTATGTATTTTTTATGGCTGTTTGCTGATTTGTGGTCAACAACCATGTGTTTGTTTTGAAAGTTTTTAAATTTTTTGGTTTTCCTGATGGTAATTCATGATACAGGGGATTGTACGTGTCTGCAACCTCATATATCACATGGGTGCTTAGGACATAGTTAAAGGCAAAAGCAGAGGTCCTGGGGAGTGAGAGTAAATGAAAAATAATGTCAGTAATTCTTTCAAATATATTTTAGAAAAAAAAAATGCTATTATTTAAAAATAATGAGAATGAAGTAATAGTTTGATGAGAAGAAATAAATAGTTTGAGTGGAAATTTAGAATTTTCGTGTGTAATATTTATTTTATATTGAAGCGTTTTTGCTCATTTTATGAAGGGTGCCTATCAGTCTGAAAGGCACTATATCACTGTGGGCTTCATTTTGTGCAGAGTAATTAGCAAAAGGCCACCAGTGCGACTCATACATGTATTTCTTTGGAAATTAAAACATCTGAAATGCTGTGACTGCCCTGAGAACTGTTAAAAAAAAAGCATATTAGCATAGCATAACAATTAGCAGCATAACATAATTATAGCCTTGAAACTAAAATGATTGGAATATAATTAACAGTCCTAATCATTTTGTTATCATAGTCTTAATATTACTTTTCATTTATATTAATTTACTACCGACTTTGCATTCAGAATTTCAGCATCATCTCAACATTTCGACTCTTAATATTATATGTTAGAAATGTGGGTTATTATTCATGTGGGCGTATATTTTTGCTTATTTTTGGACATGTAATGATTTACACAAAAATATAATTCATGCATAAAGTGCAACAGAGATTTAGGCCTTGTGAGCAGTAATTATGATTCTGTCATCTGCATGACTGGCAGGTGGATGAGAGGAAATGAAAAAGGAAGTGCCGAAGTAAGAGTGGGAAGGGAGCTTTGTTTAAGTTAAGGTCAACCCTTGCCCGGTTTGTCTGTCAGTTCGCCTTCTATTGTCCACTCTGACCTGCTCCACCCAAAACATAGGGTGAACAGTTCGGCCATTGATGCAACACTGCACGTGAGCGTACAGGTCATCTCTAAGTCTCTCTGATGCTTTTACTCAAATGTCCCTCAGGATGGCAGAGTGGAAACTGTTCACCAGGACTGCTTGCTGTGTTTTGACTATACGAGTTCAATACAATACTCAAAGTAGAATCTCCCTGTAGAGCAGTGGTGTAGCTCAGTGTCATTACTATATTTGTACAAGTTTTATTTATTTATTTATTTTTGTCGTTTTAACCTGCTTGTTGTTTAATGATGGAGTGTTCTTGTTAGTCGATAGTCACCTCTTCTTTTAGTAGTGTGTGTATGAGAGAGAGAGAGATAGGAATAGGACAAAAGAGTGCAGTAGGACAAAGGCTAAGGTATTCTTTCTTCATATTGTTCTCAGTGACTCCTCAGACTGAAATCAGCAGCCAAAATAGAGCTCATGCTCAGCCAGTCATACACACACACACACACACACACACACGCACTCACGCACGATCACTGCACTGCCTGTCTCACAAATAGTTACACACTACTGCACATTTGTACATATACTAACAGTGATTAGCTTACTCTCAATTACACATAAGCACTCGAGCAGAAATGACTGTGACATAAACACTCTCATTCCTATTCTCATTCCTCTGAGACACACACACACACACACACTCGTGCATGTGCCTGCCATAGTCCAGACAAATAACAAAACACAAGGGTATTGACAGTATTTGAAGAAAGTCATCACAACACTACAATTTTGTTATAAGATTGTCACATTTGAAGCTAAACGATTGTTCCTATTATTAGGAACCAGATTCCAAAGCCAGATAAAATATGTATGCATGGGTTTGCGGAATACAGACAGTCCTTGTGTGTATGCATATAGTACATCTGGGTTCTTACACACATCTGTAGTGTGTAGTTTAGCATATAATGAAAGGATTGTTCTCTGACTGCCTTAAGCAAGGCAAGAAATTGTAAATATATCTACATATCTACTAGAGATAGAATATTAGTACTACAAATTGATTTCCACATCGATGGCAAACAAAAAATAAATAACCTACTGCTTTATCTCAATCCTCTCTCTCTCTCTCTCTCTCTCTCTCTCTCTCTCTCTCTCTCTCTCTCTCTCTCCTTCACCTTATTTCTCTTATAGCCTGTTTCTCGACCAGTACAGAGCCTGCCTGGTTGATGCTCTAAGGAGATTATTGCGGCCTGATGTAAGTACGTTGTGCTGTGTGTGTGTGTGTGTGTGTGTGTGTGTGTGTGTGTGTGTGTGCGTGCATGTTTGCATGTGCTCTTGTATTCTTGCAGTGTAATTAGGCACTGTGCAGTGATTGAGAGAGTAATGGAATGGCAGGGTTAATATCATGGAATACTTTAATGCTTATTATGTGCAACTTGAATTGGGGTTTCTCATATTTGATGCTCAGCTTTATCAGCTCTGTGATAAGAGCCACACGCTGCCAGAGCCACAATAAATGAAAGAGCTTTAAAGATAGCAACAGATTTGTATTTATCTCCAATTTTTCCCCTCAAAAGTCCTTCATGGTGGATGTCTTCATATTTGGAAAAAAAAAAGTGGGAGAGAGAGAGAGAGAGAGACAGAGAGAGAGTGGTACTGGATTGTCAGTGATTTGGTGGGACAGCTTGTGATATGTAACGCCTTGATCACTGTGATTTCCATGTTTATGTTTACACTCTTCTAATCTCATCTCTCCCCCCCTCTCTCTCTCTCTCTCTCTCTCTCTCTCTCTCTCTCTGACTGACTGACTGTCTGAGACCTTCTCAAATCCATACAGACATATTTCGAAGCTGAAGTAATAGCAGTTCTCGACCATGTAACGAATTAGAGTTGTGCTTTGGGTGTAAAAACGATAACGCTCTCACAAATTCAAGAGAAGGACCTCATTAAAACAGAATAGCGTGAAACATTATTAATGGCCCAAAGCATAACTATGTTGGCCAATTGCATTTTGGAAAACCAATTAATTTTCCTTTAATGACTCTAATTTTTATTTTCAAATGAAAGTCGACGAGTTGCCTCGCACAGCCTGGGATTAGCATAGCTGTAACAGAATGTCTGTTTTCAGCTCGCAGACAAACAAAAAGGATAATAAAACGAAGAAGAGAGCTGCAGAAACGAGCCGATCCAACTCTCGTCGTCGTGTTTGTTGTGTGTTTGTTTGTTTCATTCGAGTCCCCGCCTCGTTTTAGTTGAAACAATAAAATGCTAGAAATGAAATAGTATTTAATGCTGAAGGATTTCAAAGAAACTTTGAACCTTTGAGTAATCCTCTTAGCACGGCTGGTTGTCCACGGCCTGTTGATCTATAAAGGGTGGGGATGCGCAACTGATTGGATTAGTTGAGCTTTAATCTTTTTGTTTATTATCTAATATAATACCTGGGAGAAATCAAATAGAATGTAATGATGTAGACCACCACTTGCAGTGAAGCCGTATTTGATGCCGAGTCTCTTCCGTTGATGCGTCACAGCCTGATAGAGCTTAGATCTTTAATCACGCTCATAATTTATTGTTGCAAGTGTCATTCTGATGTCTGACTATGTCTGCTTCTCTTATTTTTGGGAAATTAAGTTTTATTTTAAGTTTCTCTTTGCTGTTTGAAATTTAGCTAGGTTTCGTAGATCAACATCTGTAGCGTATTAAAATGCCCAAAATGAAAATAATATTTAATGTAGTTTATATAATACTTTTCATTTCCATGCCAAGTTGTTTTTAATACTTTACTGCTGATTTCATGAGTGACCATGACGAAGATATATACTGTATATATGGAGAAAATATTTTCCAAATTTCAAGAACTGTATTTGGCCTGGACTTCACCATTTTACAAACACCTACAGTACTACTACTTTATTTAATTAATTTTTTTTTAAAAGAAAAAAAAAGTATTAAATGAAACAATAAAAGACAAGCCTTTCTCTTATGGGCCTAATTAAAAAAAAATTAACAATGTCTCTGGGTTGTGTGTGCGAATATTTTTGACACATCATTATATCTGACAGTTTAGACCTTGTGAGGAGATTGCGCTGCTCCCCAAGAGGAAAACTGTGAGGTGTTTTTGTTTTTGCTGTTTTTATTTTTTTTTTAAAAACCTAAAAGCACCAAAAGGTTTTCTTCAAGGGGTTAAGGTTAGGATTAGGTTTAAGTTATAGGTATAGAATTAATTACTGCATTACTAATTTTGTGAGTGGAGGGTCCTCACAATGATAGTTAGAGAAATGTGTTTGTGTGTAGGGCACAGCGTTGGTGTTTGCCCCTACGAGAGGAGACACACTGACAGAATTCTGTAGACTGGCAGAAAGAGCAGGACTCCTTGTGTGCCGCTACGACAACTACGACTCAATCATATGGGATATGCATATAAAGGTAAGTGTTTATCAAGTGAAATTTGAAATGTCCATGTGTGTGGTTTGTGCTGTGTGATGTATCGAGATAATAAATATAATTCTATCGTTTATTTAACTTTCAGTAGTCTTGTGGTGTGCTGGAGGCGCAGGTTGTGTGTCCACAGCGTGTGTACAGTATGAGTGCTTTTCCGTGCTCTGCACTTAACTTGTGATAAAAACCATAATCTCTCTCAGGAGCTAAAATCAGTATGTGGAAACTCTGTGAGCAATGAATAAACGAGTGGTAGTCACTGTCCTTGTCATCATGCCTATCTATCGGTCCAAGCACAGGGCTGGCAGCAGCAACTGCGGAGTCCAGCTGGTTAACAGCTGGTTAATGGCACTGGCTGCCATTTTTGGCTGCGGAGGAAGCTGTGAGGACCCATTAGGCCCCGTAGGCCTGACAGGCAGACCTGCCCATGCCTGAGGAAAATGGCCCTGGCACTACTGTAAGTGATTTGGGCTTTATTTCCACAGCCCTTTGAGTGGCCACTCCACCACCAGTCATGGGTGGCCAGAAGTGTCGCCTAAAAAGAAAAATAAAAAGACAAAAGAAAAACAAACCAACCTCAGACACTGTGTGAAAGTAAATTTAGAGCTGTCAGTGACCAGAGAGGGAGGGAGAAATGCAAAACTGAATGATGGTTAAAAGGTAGAGAGAAAGAGAGAGTTAGAAAAGGTGGGTAAGCCTTGCTCATGGCACATTGCACATTGTAAGGGAAATCGTAATATGACTACTAAACAGTCCCTGTATTATTCTGAACCAAATGCGTCATTCTCATCGCGTTCTGTCAGCTTAGTTTGAAAGGAGGTGCACCATGAAATCATTTCAAAGCTTCATTTTAGCCTACTTCATTCTCACTGTCCTCACATAATTGTATTAACGCAATAGCCGAAACACCAGGAGTGAATAATCTTCTCCGTAGCGTTCTGGGAAGATGTGTGTGTATAATGGTAATAAAAAGACAATTTACATTTACATCATTTGGCAGACGCGCTTATCCAGGACGACTTACGTTCATCTCATGTACCCATTTGAGCAGTTGAGGGTTAAGGGCCTTGCTCAAGGGCCGCGCAGTGGCAGCTTGACAGTCCTGGGATTTGACCTCACAGCCTTCCATCTAATGTCTTAACCACTGAGCTGCTACTGCTATTGGATAATGCTTTGCAAACTGAGCAAGGACATTTGGAAGCATTTGATATTTCACAAACAAACTGAAATGGTTATTATACACTATCAGTATTTTATGCTTCGATGTAATATTCACAGTTCTACACACTGTGTGGATAATGATAATGGTAAGCCGAGTCAAGTGTTCTACTACTGCTACCTGTGTGTGTGTGTGTGTGTGTGTGTGTTGTGCTTGCACTCGTTGGGTTTGCCAGCAGGATGATATATGATAGTTCATATGATAGCAGGGGAAGCTGAAGTGGCTTCATCATATCAAAAAGTGATTAAGTCTCATTTCTTATCTTCTGATGAGCATCCAGGTTTGTATGTGTTTGTTTGTTTATTGAAAAAGATGCTCTTCAAGACCAATATGAAGACTGTACATCACACTTCGCTCGAAAATTAGTATTTTATTGCTGGTTTGACATTAGTAGTGATAATGCTATATACAGTATTTAAACGCATGTTCGTGTTATCTGTATTCTCACATCCTCTTATGCCGGTCACTCCTCAGCTGCAGTCTCTGATGTCCTGCAGATTGAGGCGTTCCCTTTGACCCCCCAAAACCTTCCACTCCTCCCTACTCAGCACAGTGTTGCAGGATATACAGAGGGGTGTAGAGGAGTGTGTACGAGTGTGCGTCTGTTTGTGGCTGTGGCGAGGGGGCTGCATGTTATCCTCTTATCCCCACTGTTCTGGAATAGAGCTGCAGCAGCTGGAGGACTGCAAGCTGCCTGATAATGCCGCTATTTTCTGCCTGCCCGTCTTAATCTTGTTACTCAGTTGGTGGTGAAGAGAGAGTCATGAATTTTAATTCTGACAACCCCCCCTTATAAACACACACATAAATCACACATGCAAACGTGTCACACATCACACACAAGTGTGCCTTAATGTACGCTTTCCCTCTTCCAGCTGTCTGACTACTTGTCCTCCCTCATGTCCTCTCTCGAACCAGGCGTCCATCCATTTTTTTCTGGGGGCTGCAGTTTAAGCATGCTGATGTTCAGTGTGTCCCTCATTCTCTCAGGACATGCTTAGCAACTGAAGAGAAAAAACCAGAAGTAGAGGGAGGGGGGGAAAGTGGCAGTAAAATAAATGCCTTGCATCCTGACAGTAGTAAGATTTAAAAACGTACGAGCCGATTTATCCAGCCACCCATGAAGCTGGTTAGCAGCCTGTGATCAGGAGGAACAGCTTTGCTTGTTAAACTTTTCACCTTTGAAAGGGGGGGAAAGTCTCTCTCTCTCCCTCTCTCTCTCTCTCCCCCCATAAGCTCCTTTCTTATATCACTCTCTCACCCTTTATCTCTCTTTCCACAAACCCCTTTCACTCCCTCTCTCTCTTCCTCTCTTGGCTGTGAGATTTGAATGCAGAGTGTGTTGGTCCCTGCAGTGGGTTTAGTGTTGGCCGACTGGCCGTCGTGATTACCGAGGGGTCACGAGTTCAACCACCGGCCGATGCGTAGAGGAGGTGGAGAGAGCGATAACACGCACTAACACGATAACAAAGACTCCAAGAGGGGAGTCTTTCATCTGCCATCCTCCAGCCACAGAGTGAAGATGCCATGGCAGGGTTTATACACTGTGAATTTATGAACTGCAGCTTGTGAGCTGTTTCCCTGTGTAGAATATTGATGATAATTCACACTGTTCTCACCAATGAAATGGCCAACATGGTTTCACACTTGCAAATTTGTAGCTACTCATATGTGTCATGAAAACAATACAAAGGTTAGGGCTGAGGTTAGCATTGGTGACATTTATGTAAGGCTTTGTTTTTATCAAATCAAATTCAAATGAGTATAAATTTAAGATTGAGTTTTTGTGTTCAGTTGTTGATTTTTATTGCAATTGGTCAGACCTTTGTAATAATAGGAACATTTTATTACCAATAAAATTTGTTTTATTCAAAACAGTTGTAAGGACAAAAAACCTTTCACGCATTTTACTCTAAATTCTAAATCAGAATACGCTTGGGTTCAGATAGAGGTTGTGGCTTGCGCACTTGTAGAATTCATCGCATTCTACTCTGCCAGTGTTAATATTAGTTTTGTGTATCACAGTCCATCCAGGATTTTACAATCGCAGAAATTAACGCAAAATCAAACAAACTCTGCAAAATTCAGAAAAGCTTGCGATTTTTCTAAATTACTGCAGATTTGAACCAAGATGCATCATGTGGCCATCACAACTCACATTTATCCAACGCCATCTTCGATTCAACTGTGGCGAATATGAGTACAGCTAAAAGGTCTCATTTACCAACAAACATCACTGCGAAAGGCCAGGCAAATCAATTTTGTACAATTGTAATTTCACCAATTCAAGTAGTTTTCCAGCAAAAAACCACACAAAAAATTACAAAACACTTTGGGGGGGAGCCACTACAGTCATGTGAAAAAATAAGTACACCGTATGGAAATTGTTGGCTTTTTTGACATATTTGGACAATCAAACATTTGATCCTCTTTGAAAAGGTGCCTATTAATAAAGGTGATACAATATCAAATGAGACATAAAATTGACATTTTGTTTGTAATTTTCACAATTTAAATGAACAAAAATACAGATCAGTCACATAGAAAAAGTAAGTACACCCCTACATTTATCGCACCTTCAAATCCATAAAATTAGAATCAGGTGTTGAAGATTGGGTGCCCGTGATTAGAACCTGCTTAGTGAGTGCAGGTGGAACCTGTCTTATTTATACCCCTCTCATATCTAGTGTCTGGTGTTCCCTTTGCTTTTGAGGTGTGTGGTGTCATCATGCTAAGATCTAAAGAGTTCTATAAGGCCTTCAGAAAAAAGGCTGTGGATGCCTATGAGTCTGGCAAGGGATTTAAAAAGATCTCCAAATTATTTGAAATACATCATTCCACTAAGGAAAATAATCTACAGAGCAGACTGTCTGATGCAAAAAGAACTCTCCAAGAACCCCAAATTTTAATCACAGGATCTGCTAGTACGTCTTGCAACTGTAGAAGCAAAGTGCATGCTTCTACAATCAGAAAGAGATTGCACAAATTTGACCTGCATGGGAGGCGTGCCAGGAAAAAGCCTTTGCAAGACTACAGTTTGCCAATTAGTATACAGGCAATGACCAGGCCTTTTAGAATAATGTGCTATGGACAGAATGAAAGCTTTTCAGGAGAAACACCTCATACCATTTGTGAAGCACGGTGGTGGAAATGTTATGGTTTGGGGTTGCTTCGCTGCCTCAGGTGGCATTCATTGATTGAACTATGAATTCTGAATCATATCAAAGAGTGCTTGAAGATAACCTGAGGCCATCTGCCCGAAAGTTGAAGTTGAACCAAAAGTGGACCTTTCAACAGGATAATGATCCTAAGCACACAAGCAAATCCACCAAGGAATGGCTTAAAAAGAAGAAATGGAGAGTTATGGAATGGCCTAGTCAAAACCGGATTTGTATCCCATTGAAATGTTGTGGGGGGATTTTACACAGGCAGTACATGCAAGAAGCTATTTCTTCTAAAGGGGGCAATACTAACTCCTGAGGTCAAGTGTGTACTTACTTTTTCCACAGAAGAATATCACATCTGTTGATATTTCTGTGGAATAAATGATTGAAAATGTTATTTTTCCGTGTGGTTTCGTTCAAGTATATCAACTTTATTAATAGACACTAAGTCAAAGAGGATCAAATGTTTGCTTGTCCAAATATGTCAAAAAACCAACAATTTCCATGGGGTGTACTTATTTTTTCACATGACTTCATGTGTACATTGGCATTTGGATTATTATTGTACTTTCCACCATAAAAACAAAATTGAGCCACATGGCTTCAGTTCTATCAAACTGTAAAACCTGACAAATTCATATCAGGAGAAAATATCCATGGGAAATATTATAAACTGAATCCCCAAGCTTTTGGTGCAGTAAATCATATTGCATAATATAGATTTTACATTATCTATAAACAGTGATTAAATCTTATTTGCATACTTTATATAGACTCTGGCATTCGTTTTCTTTCTTTAGTTTTTGATAAATACAGTAAAAAATAAAAAGAAAAAAAGAAATGCTGCTTGACTTTCATTGTCTAGCTGTGTAATTATTACACAGCTTAGAATATCTAAAGTTTATTATATGGTCCAGAGATGCAGTTGCAAGTGTTTTAATACAGCAAGTGAACAGTTAGTTGCACTTTGTTTTCCCTCTGTTTATTTTTTTACTGTATATTTGGGCCTCGCTTGTAACACCCAGCCTTGCATAAAGAACGTGTGCATGTCAGATTTGCTTTCTGTGTGGAGGGTTGTGATTTTCATAACCGGATTGCACAGTACTCGCTGAGCCCACATGGCAGATTGTGTTTGTGCTGCGGGCAAACCAATTGTCTGGGACAGGGCATGGCTCGACTGGCAGAGAGGAGCAGGCTGGCAGTAATTGTGTGTGTTGTGGGACTGTTAAGGAAAAGTGGCCCCTGAGGGTGATGGATGATGTCTCTCATGCAGACACCTCAGCTTTGAGTCATTGTGGAGCAGTTGTGAAGCGCGGTACTCGGTGTCTGTCCTGGATTGCTCACTGTGTTGATAAGCCATTTGTAAGAAGAGAGAAGAAACAGGGGCCCTCTGGGTGCGGAAGAGTTAGCACTTATTTTTGTATGTTAATGTTAAAGGAGCACTAACAAGAAGTTTTTAAAATTGCATTTCTAAGTGAATTACCAAAAGCTCTAGCAAAACACTCCCGCACTCCAAAATTAAATAAAATCCAAAATAGCTGAGCAGTGCAAAGAGCTGAATTTAATAGGACACAGAGTTAGAAACTCCTTTCGGGTGCTTAGACCATTGTCAGCGAATGAAAAAACTCCCCCAAAAAACATCATCTTAAGAACACTCACTGAGCACTTTATTAGGAACACTATACTAAATCTGGGTAGGGCCTCCCTTTGCTCTCAAAACATCATGGCATGAATTCCACAAGATGCTGAAGACATTCCTTTGAGATTCTGGTCCATGGTGACATGTTTGCATCACGCAATGCCTATAGATTTTTCAGGTGCACTTTCATGCTGGGAATCTCCCGTTCTACCACATCCCAAAGGTGTTCTGCTGGATTCAGATGCGGTGACTGGGAAGGCCACTTAATAATATTGAACTCATTGTCATGTTCATGAAACCAGTTTGAGACGACTTTGCTTTGTGACATGGTGCATTATCATGCTGGAAGTATCCATTAGAAAATGGGTAAATTGTGGCCATGAAGAGATGCACATGGTCAGCAACAATACTCAAATAGTCTGTGGCATTCAAGCGATGATTGGTTGGTATTAATGGGCCCAAGTGTGCCAAGAAAACATTCCCCACATCATTACACCACCTCCACCAGCCTGGACTGCTGACATAAAGCAGGTTGGGTCCATGGATTGCTCTATGGATGCTGTTGGTGCCAAATTCTGACCCTACGATCTGTCTGAAAAAAACAAGATCATCAGACCAGGCTACATTTTTTCCAGTCTTCAACTGTCCAGTTTTGGTGAGCCTGTGCTCACTGCAGCCTCAGCTTTCTGTTCTTGGCTTACAGAAGTGGAACCCGACGTGGTCTTCTGCTGTTGTAGCTCATCCTCCTCAAGGTTTGACATGTTGATTCAGAATGCAGCAGCATGCCTTGTCTTCAACCAGCCCAAGAGAACCCATGTCACACCCCTCTTCATCTCCCTCCACTGGCTTCCTGTAGCTGCCCGTATCAAAATCAAGGCCATGATGCTCACCTACAAGAACTTGTCTTATGTTCCCTCACACAATCTGCGATCAATCAACGACCGACGCTTTGTAGTACCTACTCGGCGTGGCTCAAGGTCCCCTTCAAGAACATTCAACCTAACTGTTCCTCAGTGGTGGAATGAACTTCCAACCTCAATCCGGATCGCAGAATCTGTCACTATTTTCAAAAAACAGCAAAAGACCCACCTCTTCCGTGAACACCTATCCAACCCATAAAAAAAAATTAAAAAATGATAATAGTGGCACTACTTGTATTGTTCTCTGCTTGATATATCGCTTTGCTTGTATTTTCTCATTTGTAAGTCGCTTTGGATAAAAGCGTCTGCTAAATGAATAAATGTATCCAAATGTAATGTAAATGTATGTTCTGTGTTCTGAGGTGCTTTTCTGCTCACCACAATTGTACAGAGTGGTTATCTGAGTTACTGTAGGCTTTCTGTCAGCTCGAACAAGTCTGGCCGTTCTCCATTGACCTCTCTTATCAACAAATACGTTTTCGTCAGCAGAACTGCTGCTCACTGGATATTTCGTCTTTATTGTACCATTCTGAGTAAACTCTAGAGACTGTTGTATGTGAAAATCCCAAGAGATCAGCAGTTATAGAAATACTCAAACCAGCCTGTGTGGCACCAACAATCATGCCATTGCACGTCAAAATCACTGGGCTCACATTTTCCCCCCTCATTCTGATATTGATGTGAACATTACCTGAAGCTGATGGCCCATATCTACATGATTTATGCATTACACTGCTGCCACACGATTGGCTGATTAGATAATTGCATAAATGCATAGGTGTACAGGTGTTCCTAATAAAGTGCTCAGTGAGTGTGTAAAGGCATTGTCATGTGATCATTTAGCTTGACTGATGCCAAACACTTCATAGTTATTCAGGAGAACACAATTAGTACTATTAACCAATAACAGCAACCTTCCTATTTCAATCCATACAGTGTCAGATGAGCTTAGAGTGCAGTACATATGAAATATGAATGAAGGTCCAGTATCTGCTGATGTGTTCATAGGAAACTGGCCAAATCAAACAAACCCTTAATATTTTTGCTGGATTTTTAAAATGTATCTAACCTTGGATTCTACACACCAAATTGATAAAGGTCAACAAGGCAAAGGCATATTTTTGCTCATTAACAAAATTTTCACAAGACCATATATTCAAATTGTGACTTGTCCCAGCCAAAATGAGTACACTAAAATGCAGACAGACATTGGGGAAAATATTACACTTTTACAAAAAAATATTCAGAGGTGTCACATACTTGTACTTGTAAATGTTCTTACACAGCTTCTACCTAGTCCCTTGAATATGCAGAATATGTGATATTGCCTCATGATTTTTTCTTTTATTTCTTTTTTTATTTTAGATGAAAAGAGAGGGAAAGGAGACATATGACGAGAACATCCACTATCCTGTGCTGCTCACCCTCACCCACATACCCAGTCCGCGCCTGCTGTGAACCTGGCAGACCTCTGCTGTGCCACCCCCTGGCTCTGCCACTGTGATACCCAGGGTTTACTCAACCTAGCCTTTTTTTCACTCTTGTATCCATAATGCTTTTAAAACACACAGTATATGTCGGAGTGTGTGGGATTCAGTTGCTGTGTGAACTCATGCCTGACCTTGTTACTGTGCAATAAAAAGTGTGTAAAACAGAGGCAAGGCCACCCAGAGCACAGCCATCTTCCTGAGAAGTGTGTGTTTCTGAAAATAGCTTAACCGTAATACCTTTATATGGTGCAGTGATTTTTGCTATTTTGAACAGGCACCTGATGGATGGATGGGTGGGTGCTTAATGGCATGGCTTATTGCATAATAGTTGGCCTAATTATGCACTTCATGCATAAATCAATCTAATGCTACTGTGCATAATCACTATTTTATTCCATTCATCATTTAGCACTGGACAAGGAAAGAATATAAATGTTCGGCGACCTGGGAAAACCCTTCACATTGTGAATTAAGGTGTTTTTTTTTTTGGTTGGTTTTTTTATACTATATATTGTTCAGGCTTTCTTAAACATTTAAAGATTCCATTCCAACTGCATTGCAGATAAACCCGGAAATTCACTGTGCAAGGAAATCATGCTTAGCTAACAAGGTTTTAAAATCTTTAGACAGATTGCACGTTTTTCTACACATTTTGTTAAACTGGTTCCTCACCCATCATGATGTTTGTAGGAGGATTTCCGAGGCATGAATAAAAAGTAAAGAAAAATTTTTGCACGTCATTTTTGGTGAAATATATCATAACACTTTATTTGAACATCTTAGCTACATCGTGCCTTTATAACACATTCGTAAGCATTGCGTAAACATTTTACAGAGCATTGATGGCGAATTTATGAAAGGCTTATGTCAGTATGCGTAAGATGATATTGGAGGTTTTATGCAACTTTGACTTTACACCGCAATATAACTCTGTGCTCCGATAAGAAGTAGATACTGTAGTAAAGTATTGGTAAAAACGCATCCATCTGGTTTATGCCTGGCTTTTGTGAGATGTACTGTATAGGCGCATGGACTTGAATGGAATTCTCAGTCCATCTGCATTGAAACGATTAAGGATGATCTTCCCATTCTAATACAGCTTCTTATTTATGAATCTCATGTGCCAGACAAATGAATGATTTTAATGCCCTCAAACTATAATGTTCATGAATGAATGTATACACTTTCACACACTGTGTGTACCTTCTACAACGTTCACGAATGTGTTGTGAATAAAAACAAGCTAGTAACTGGCAAGATATGGATGAAAAAATGAAACCAACACAGTTTCTTGATCTATTGACTCACAATGATAATTTATGGTTGTTGTTCTCTGTTCTGTATAAAGACAAAGTTATATAAAACCTCTAGCATCATCTTAAGCCCTGCATAAATTCACCAGCAACACTTTATAAAATATTTATGCAATGCCTATGAATGTGTTATAAAGTTACTATGTTGGTACCCTCCAAATAAAGTGTCACCAAATATGCTTATGGTTGAGGCTGATGTTGTAGGTAAAGTATGTTGTAGGCATAAAAATGTCATTTTGTCTAAAACCACCTTTTTTTGTTTGTCTTTTTTGGCTGTTCACCAGAATTCACCAGGTTTTTACCAGGTCGCCCCATATATATATATATATATATATCTGGAGAACTGTGATTCACTCTCGCTGCTCATTTTTAAGTAAGACTTTAAGTGAGAATATCACGTGCCAAACCATTCTGTCTGTCCGCAGACCTCACAGAGTTTCATAGCTTACAAGAAAGACCTTTACCACTGTTCTGGATTGCTGTGTGGATATGTACAGCCTGATATTAGCCCATGTGCAAATGAGGAAATGCAGTATAAATTACAGGCTCTTCCACTATATGGTCTAGAGGAGACAGCCTTTCAAATCAAGTATTCCAGGGGAAGTATCTTTGTTAAATAAGGACTTTATATAAAAAATTTGGGGGGGGGGGGGGGTCTGACTGATAAACATTTTACGATATTACCTTGAATACAAACTGTATACAGAATGTATGTGATGCTGTCAATTAAGTAATAATGACCTATCAGGATAACAAGTATTATCATAAAGTATTTCACGTTCAGAGTATTTGCATTTACCCAGTGTAAAAACTGTTTATACTGAGCTGAGAAATCATACACTTGATGTCAGAGCTGCAACTTTTTTAGTTATTTGATCTTGTTTTTCTGGGCTTGGTGTTTCTGCACTGTGACTGATGAGTCTAAAGTGATTGTTTTACACTAATGGAGCAGGTGGTTGTAATGACTGTGATTAAACCATTATTTGAAATAGTTTTGTTTCTAGTGCTGTTTTTTTCCCCCTATGAATGTTAGCTTTGCTACTAATTTATTTGTCATGACATGCACACTGTCTGCACTTTTTATTTTTAATCCTGAATACAAAATTATAGTTAGTGTTTTTAAACCGACATGGCTGTAATTGCTATGATTATCTCCTGTGATATTAACTTATTTTAAGGTTTTATACCAACATTAATTATAAGCTGATGAATAACTGAGACGTACCCTTTGTACGTGTATTTATTATTTGATTTGTATGTTTGTGAAGAGTCTTATCTCACTTGTCTCATATAGTCTTATTATATATAAATATAATATACACACTGTATGTGTGTGTGTGTGAGAGAGAAAATAAGTTGAATTCTATCAATGTGTCGATTATTCTCTTGCATTTTAAAATGCTACTTATTCAAATCCTCTATAATTCTGTTAGACTGGATTATAAGTGAATAGAAGGTTCCTAGTCAGATTTGCCTCTCAGGTAAATCACTGTGTCTCTCTGGTGTTCCCTCCTACAGAGATGACGAGCCGTTCTAGCTCACTGGACTGGCTGGCTGGTACTGGGGAAGAGACACACAGAGGGAGGGGTGAAGCGAGTACCACCCCCAACCCTTTTTTGAGATTTGAAAGAAGTCTGTTCTTCCCAACACCACCATCCTGAGGGAAGGAGAGAGAGAGAGAGAGAGATTGAGTGAGTGAGCGCTCCCTGTTCCATACAAGGGCCCCATTAACTTGACCACTTGCCCTTTGCACACAAAGCCTGTGCCGGCCCCCTGTCCCACCCACCCAATTATGTGCGATTAGGCTCAGTGTGCTGTGTCAAGATGCAGAGAGACGAAGAGAGCTGGCAGTATTAACCGACCAAGAGAGGGCAGCCATTTAAAATGAACTACAGGCGTGTGTGCATCCTGCTGGCTGGCATATTTTCCACCAGTGTGGAGGTAGATAGAGGAGTTGTTATTTTGTGTACACTGCACAAATCGCTTGAATGTACTCAGAAGTGTCGGTGTATGAATCTGTTAGAAGTCGAAAATTCTCAATTAGTTTGTTTCCTCATGCATTTTATGCAGGAGTTCCATTATCACAGATAAAAAACATAAACTCAGAGAGGGTTTTCAGTGCATGGTATGAGCAGCATGATGCAAAGCAAGTATCGGAATATGATTGAGGGAGACGGTACAAAGTTTGCTTCCGTTTTCTCTCCGTATTTTCGGATTTACAAAAAAAAAAAAAAAAAAAAATACCAGCAGATGCACTTCAAGCACCAGCGTTTGCCTCCCTGGGCCATGTTATCAGTGCCAGGGCAAAGAATCAGCACTGACGTGGTAATATTGTCTTGGATGGGCATTTCATTTCCTGTTGTCAAAACTGTAAATTGAAGGAAAATCATTGTCAAATCAGTCTTTAGGGAATATACCTAGAATTTAAATACACATATATGAAATAGAATTGTTACATGAATTTTTGTGTGCCTTCTTCTTCTTCTTCTTCTTCTTCTTCTTCTTATTATTATTATTATTATTATTATTATTAAAACAATTTTTTTAATCAAGACCAGCTTTATTGCTAGACTATCTGCAGGCACGTTGAAATCAGCCCATTCTACCACTGCACTGTGCTTTGTATTTCAAGACCAAATTTAAACAAGTTAAATATACTGAATCATATGTACTGTTAATTAATTTTAACACTCAGATGATATTGCTGTAAATAAGCTAAACAATAATAGATGGCACTTTTGTTTTTTGCACATCTGTTGCACATGACTGACCCTCTAATGATGTGAATTCAGCTTTTTTATTATTATTATTAGAGTTCATTATTCTGACATTTCCCTGAGCTACCATTGTTAAATTGTTTAAGTAAGTAACTTTCTTTATAAATATTAACAAATCCTACTAATTACTTTGAGGTAACATTGTGGTGTGGTGCATTTGGTAACACTGTGGTGATGGTGTAATAACTAAAAAAAAAAAAAACAGAACAGTTCATTCATATTTTAATTGCTTTAATAGCAAAGTATATCAGTTATTGCTACAGTGGTTCATTTTAGTATTCACGTCTAATGACTAATTTGATGTAATTAAAACATCACCTTGTTTACTTTTATGTGGGTTTTTTGTTTGTTTGTTTTTTAAACTGACAAAGTCAGACTAGAACTGGGCTGCACTATATAATTTTTAAACATAAATTTAAAAAAAAATAGCTTAAACAAACAAAAAAAAATTACAAAATAATTATTTGTTTTTGTTACTTTAAAATCAAGACCTGTGGTCTGTTAAAGCTAAAACTTCTGTCACCTTTTATTTCATAGTGGGGGTTTTTTGTACTTAACTATACTTAAACGTTTCAAGTTCGTGTGTGTGTGTGTGTGTGTGTGTGTGTGTGTGTGTGTGTGTGTGTGTTTTTGTCGTCACATTTGAATGAAATTTGAATGATCCCTCTAGTTAACGTTTAGATTTCTGTACCCACATTATCATAACAGACATACTCTACCCGTTACATATTTGCATTCCTTGCAAATGCAACCAAGACAAGTTTTTATGCAATTCAATTCTATTTCCTTTTTTCTCAGTTCAGATTGCTGTTTATTTAGGAATTGACCCGAAGCTTGTCGTTTACTTTTGTTTACTGGTTCTTCAAATTGTGCCTAATTCTACGGCTGCACTGTGAAGCTACAAATTGTTCGGACTCACTTCTGCTGCTTTCACGTTCTAAATTCTGTGCCCCGCTCATGCACCTCCCTCCCACTCGTCCTTGATTTAAAAGGCAATAAAAAAAATGTCCCTCCTCTCAAACCCGAGTTTCTGAAACGTGTTTGTCGAACTCCTTTTATTTGACGAAGAGGGTTTTAAAGTCTGTGTCCGCAAAAATTCTTAGCTGCTTTTTAAATGTTTTCCTCTGCTGAACAGAACTGAAAGCATCTCTGCCAATGAGAGCTGCTAAGTGTCAGTGAAGCACAGGAAATTCTTCCCTTCTGCTACTCCAGCCCTGATTTACGCTTCCTCCATCTCTCCATCACTCTACAGCTCCACTAAGTGACGGTAATACTGAGCATGAATGAATATTTTTCGAGGTTGTATTTCAGTAATGTTCATTTAGCAAACCCTACAGTAGATCACGCTCATAAACTAGAAGACATGTTCATGGTTAATTTGAAGCAGTGCTCGGTTATCAATTTAATTGCTTTGTTAGAAATGTGTGCTTTCCAACGGTAGCCTGGTTAAATGCCATTCAAACACAATCTCATAATTCCTTCATCCAGTTTAAAAGTAAGCCTCTTCAGCTCTTGGGAATGTGGTGAGCTGAGTGAGAGCTTTCAGAGCCTCCTCTCCATCAGGCTGACTTTTTAATCCACCTGCATCTGACAGGAAGCTTTGTGTAAATGGGTCACGCAGCTCAGGAGGCAGCAGAACTGTTTAGGTGAACTGTGAAGCGACTGTGCTTATTTTTGCTGATTGATTCAGTATTCAGCCACAGTGATGGAGAAGTCCTGTAACAAATAGCTGCCTCTGGCTGCTGTCTGGTTTATATACACAGTTCAGAAATGATTCTTTTATTAAGCCATGAAATGGTTCTGTACATTTGTCTACAGCTAGCCTGGTCTTAATTTCGCTCAGTCCAGAGTGACCATGTGAATGGCCTCGGGGCTCTCATCTTCTTCAAGCACTGTGGCTGGATAACAGGCTTCTTCCTCTTACAAGTGGTCTTCCAAGCACTTTCAGGGTCAGGTCTTTTTTCTGGAGGTCAACAAGACATGCACTGCCTTCTGTCACTCTGACATGCAAGTTTGTCTTAATATCCTTGTGAGGACCTCTGTTAACATAAATATTAATGCAATTAATGTTAAACCTACACCTAAATCCAATTCTAATCTTTAAAAAAACAACAAAAACACAAATAAACATTTTGGCTCTTTTAAAAACATTTTTTTAATGTTATTTTTCTAAAAAGCATTTATTAAAAGCATTTATTAAAAGCATTTTTTATAAATGCATTCAAAACGGTTAGATATTTCTATATTTAAAGGGGTATTTGGTCCCCACCAAGATATAAAAACATGTCCATACATAGTAGGCCTCATTCCTAGTTGGTGTTGTTGACAGATCTACCAACTGGTTGGTTTTGTGCTGTGCTACTATGTGTCTAAGCCTTATGCATGGAAAATCCAGCTTGTAGTCTTTTTCTTTGTAGATTACAAAAAGAAAGGCCTGGAATATAGAAATTGCATTGTGTGCTATACGGCATGTAGACAGACTGTGCAGCACTGCCCATATTAATGAACTGTTTGATGCTGTTAATTAGGGTCCCGCAGTTTTTCTAATTGATAGTGTTGACTCATTGTCAACAAAAGAGGACCCGAAGCTGTAGCTTCTTCCACAATTGCTACACGTCCCTCAGCAAACAAGTGCAACTTAAGAACGAGAGCAAGGCACGGAGGGAATCCTGCCTGCTGGGCCTGTGAGATATTTATGTATACTTGTTAGTTTGTTTGCTAGTGTTTGTACACATCACTATTTCTGAAATACTCTATGTGATGTGATACATTCGTATCGTTTATCGTTGATAAATAAGCTACTAAAATATCAATGGTTGAGTGTTAAAAGGAGAAAACAACAACAACAACAAAATCCTTGTGTTTTTGTGTGCATCACACAGGGCTAATCTTTGTGTCTACTTTTTTTTTTTTTTTTTTTACACTGTGTACTGTATTTATAAGAAATATTTGTAGGAAGGTTCAGGTATGAAAGAAATGTACAAATAGTTGGTCTTTGGCTTTCACAGTCCAGCACTGTATATAATACAAGCTCAGTAATAATATAAGCATTTGTAATAATATAAACAAGAATGTAAATATAGAAAGTTAAAATATATGTGTACTGCTTTTTGAAATATTTTTTGTTCTTAGTAGTGACTGAAATTGAGATGTCAAAGAACATTGTAATTAAACCTATATTAAACTTATAAGCTGAACAGCATAGGCTCTAAAGTCACATATATGTGCAATCAGTATATGTCTGATCTTTTACTAAAATTTAAAACTTTAAAAAAATAATTATTATTTTGTTAATAAGGCAACACAGCAATCACAACAAAACATTAAGAGAAATAAAACACAATGATGACAGCAGTATTACGCATGTGTCAAATAATATATACAAACACAGATACAGCCATGGGAGACAAACACTGTACAGCAAGTGTCATAACACCAGCATTATAGAATATTTTTACCAAATATATCATTTCAGCCATACATGACTACACTCAGTAATTTGATATATATGAGATACCAGGCTGGACAGGAAAGGAGACCAAATATGATCAAACTCTGCATTATTGCCTTTAAGTCTAGCACTCAGATGCTGAAGGGGAAAGAGTTTTATCATTTCATTGTACCAGAGGTTAATTGTGGGTGGTTTGTCCCCCAACCAGTTAATCAGTATGCATTTACATGCAATAAACAATAGTTTAAGAACAAGGTGAATTTGACAAGACATAAGATTAATACTGTCCTTAGCAATTCCCAATATGAAAAAACCAAGGGTCTCTCTAAGTGGTACAACTAAACACCTTTTCTAATTGAAACGTAACCCTGTTCCAGAAAGAAGTGATACTGGGACAGAACCAAGACATGTGTGAGTGTGTACCTACTGCTTTACTGCATTTTGGGCAAACAGATGGTTTGAGGGGATTAAGTTTTATTGCGGACTGATATATTCCCAAGAGTAACGAGATATTAATGTTACTGGAATGGAATAAAACACATTTAGTAAAATTCTAAGCATAAAATTCTAAAATATAAGAAAATCTAAAATATACCCATGCATGTCAACTTAATTTCTTCTATATAGTTACACTGTAGCAGGCTACCTACTGTATACTAAAAGCTAATAATAGAAACTATAGGTTTATACAATATTATCTAATGGAATCAAAATTTATTTCTCATTAAGTAAGCATCGCAAACTGTGTGATATACATGCAATGTTGTTGTTATAACAACAACAACAACAATAATAATAATTATGATTATTATTATTACTACTTGGCTAATCATCAGTTATTAATTGTCATATATTAATTAAAAATTATAAATACATTTTATTAACTGTCATACATTATTATGTACATGTTTGAATATTTCACATTTTATTCATTTATTATTTATCACTCTAAACTTTAGAGTCTAAAGGAATGTCTACATAAAGCCCTATGTTGTATCTCTATTATGTAAAGTAAATTATAAGCCACTTATGGTCACACATCAATGTTGTGGGTGATAAGGATTTATTTGTGCCTTTTTGACCCATCCATCAAATTTTGACCTAATTTTTTTCTACATGAAAGATGACTCATAGGGAAGTGTCCAAGTATCGACAAAAACAACATAATTGGTATATGTTTTGCCTGTCAAAACCTGAGAAGATATATATATTTTTTTTACATTTCTGGGCTGAGCCCTAGTTAACTTCCTGTCTGTAAGGGGTTGTGTTTCCTAGGCTGGACTGTGGAAGGTGCAGGGCTCTGCTAGTGGCCGTGACCTACCCACGAACCTCTGGGTTGTGTGCACCTTTTCAACCTCCTGTATAGGGTTTTGAAAGCATTAATAAATGTTTTTTTATGTGAGGGCTGACATGAGGCTGCTTTCAAAATGTCCCCATGAGGTGAAAACAGAGCTCTCGGTTTCTTATACTTGTAATGATTTTTTTTTCAAAGATCAGATGGTTTTGAGAGTCTGTCTTGTCTTCACCTTTTATTATTCGGCTATTCAGTTAGTCGTCTTAAAGCATATATATATTCAGATTCTTCCATGGATTATTCCATGAAACTAATAAGGACCCTTATTACTTTCAGGGAATAATTCATGGAAGAATCTGAAAATATATATATATATATATATATATATATATATATATATATATATATATATATATATATATATATATATGGTACTCCCAAAATTGAGGAATGTAAATCTGGACCCTTCAGTTGCTCCTGAAGGGTTTAAAAGGTTGAACAGAATAACAGTGCTTGAATCACTGATTGGAGGGAACTGAAAAGCCAGGACAAACTTTGAGTGTCAGTGTATGACCCTGCATCAGCCTGGATTTCCATGACAGCTTTAGTCCACAGTTCTCTTTTAGATTCAGTACACTTAACTTGCATCATCAGCGAAGCTCTTCTCTTATCCTCCCCCCCCCCTTTTTCCTAGCATGCTTTCTCTGTAGCTGTGGTCATGTCTGCAGAACAGAGAAATGGCAGTATTTAGCTGAGCAGAACTTGAGAATGCAAAGGTCTTTTGTGGTGGGGAAAAAAAAATCAAGTCAGGAAAAATGATCTCGGCAGAGAAGCGGGCTGTCATGGACCTCAATGGCCGCATTATGTAAATCTCTGACGTGCCTTGATGTAAACCTGAATAGAAACACATTAACGTCTTGTATGTGCTTAAAAAGAGCTCCGACTCGGCCGCGCTGAGACAGCAGATCCAGTAATCATGTTGACAAATTAATGGCACAGAATTAGCTGTCCATTAAAAGTGTATTATGTGGCACACTGGCACATAAAATTACTCCCAAATACATGCAGGAGCGAGAGAAAGTGCAAGTGCATGCCGGTGAGAGAGAATGATGGAGCCGGTGCTGACATGAGGGGCTGTCTGACTGACATTTATAAACCTGGAGCCATCAAAGCGCAGTAAGAGTGCCTTCAGGTGCTAACTTTTGTTGAAAGGTTGTAATGAGGTTGTGTGGGGGTGAGATGTCAAACGCTGGGTCTCCGTTTCTCCGTACTGTATGTACGAGTGTGTTCTGGGGGGTTAAGAAGACAATCAACATACCTGTCTCATAACCCTGTTTTATTTCATGGCTAATTTGGTCCTGCTGTGCACTGATGCAGTGTCACCAAACGTGCCATTTCAGCCAAAGCAGTTCACCCTGCCAGTCATCCTCAATGCAGTCACACTGTAATATTTAAAAATGAGGAAAAATGAATTGCCACCTGCTACAACAGCCATCAATTATTTATGTTATTATTGTAACATACCAACAGAAAATGTCATCCACTTGAATACACAATCCCAGTGATTTTGTATTCAGTTTTATTCAGCATCGTAGCTTCATTCATTTTGCAGTAAATTAGACAGAATGGCAAGCAGTGAATATGTAAGGGAGGGAATCTTACTGGTGGGCTGAACGCCTAAGTGAAATGTACCTTATTGACTTTCCACAGTACAATCAACAGTGCTGGCCTTTAAAAATCTAATAACGAATGACAGCACGGGATAGAAATGTTTTTCCCCCTGTTGAAAATCTAAAACCAATGGAGATAAATTAAAGTGCATTATTAGGAAGGAATTTATGGGGGCAAGACAGTGGAAAATCTGATTAGCACTCTAGATATTTAGACACATAGGGATGTCTATAATTTCTTATCAGGTAAGGTATACTGTCGATCTCTAAATGCTGAAATAGCCTAATCTAACGGAAATCTTTTCAATTATTGCTGGCCCACAAATGTCCAGATGAGACCCTGATGCATGAGGCATTGTAAAGATAGTGACAAACATTCGGAGCAGTGAGGTAAAATGTCAGTGAAGTTAAATGATATAAATGTCAGCTATGCCACTTTGGCTATCTGCAGAAGGGACCCAAAGTCTCAGTTATCTGTGCCTTTGAATGTATACAGTCCCATATGAGCCGATGCAGAGTGCTTGAGTGACAAGACAAAGCCAGAGTTAAATAAACATTTGAGACATAGTTATTGCTCTCCTTTCTTTCTCTCCACACGGCTAAAATGTAATTCAGATGTCAGCGCGGAGTCTCTCTACCATATGGTGCAGTTTTTCTCTCTTTCTCGCTCTGGCCTTCTTTCTCTTTTCTCTCGCTCCCTATTGTTCCTTTTGTTCTCTCTGCTGCTCCTTTATCGAACAAGACATTGCAGCGAGAGAGAGAGAGAGAGAGAGAAAAAAGATGACACTTTCTCAGTTGTCCTTCATGTCCTCTTTGGAGTGCTTGTCATTTTGGCAGCAGTGTGGTGACAGCAGCCTCTACAGCAGAGCAGTGTGCAGAGCAGCTTACAGTAAAGTCACGTTAATAGAACCATGACACCGTCTGCCAGCTTTTCTGTGTCTGTTTCTCCCTGTAGGACAGTACTGTGTTCCCATATTCCTTGTTAAATTGTCATGTTAGCTTTTTAAATCTGTTTTTATATGTTAATGTTTCATATTGTGTTCCCTGAAAACAACTGCACTCAACATCATTCTTATATGATCTTTCAGTTTACATGGATATTAGCTCCATTCAGGTCTCATCTTTCTATTACAGAATGAAACACACATCATAGCATGTTCCACAGCTCCAAAACATGTTGACCTTCATATTATTATTATTATTGAATAAATTCCCCTCATTTCTAGTTAAAAATGGCACCCTTGTGTTTCCTGTCTCCTAAGAAGGATTATCACATTAAGTTACAATTCATTTAGTCAAACATCCTGCTCAGCAGTAGGAGATAATTGTATGGTGTTCCATACAAATCCGGTTCCCGTCTTCTAGAAGTTTTAACCCTCAGCATTTAAGTGTCCCAATCAGAGCTCAGCTGGCTTTTCTGTCCAACTGAAAGAGTGACCTGCACAATATGGGCAGGAACCACAGGCCACCAGCCACTACAATATCTTTGGCAGGCTTTTGGAGCCTGGCCACCATGGCACAAAAGCACAACGGAAGTGGGGCTAACTTCTAGGAAGCTTTTCTACCTCACACAGGCCAGTAGGGGGGCAGCCAGATGTAGGGCAGTGGGTAGGGGGCTATTGTTCCCCAATGCTGGATTTAAAGAGCGAAAAGGAGAAAGGAACGGAACTCTCTTTCTCTTAATTGTTGCTCTCTGTGAGTGCAGAAAGGGAGCCTGTCCCCATGTTTAGCTACTCCCTCATTCCTGCTTTCCATCTTTACCGAACCATTTTGCCCGGTTTCTGGGTGGGGTCTGAAGCAGCCTGAGTTTCAACAGTTTCTTCACAGAAACTAGATGGGAGATCATACCCCACAAAATAAATAAATAAAATAAAATGTATCTGAAAAGCAAAACAAATGTTTGTCATATTTTATTAATTTATCCATAAATTCTATATCCTGTTATTTGAGTCAGAGCAAGGAGTATACAGTTAGGTGTAGTAAATTTGAAAAGGAAAAGGATATTAATAATTGTGCTTAGTTTATCAAGATCACTTTACTGGCTGTTTGGAGCCAACCAACTAATACTTTATTTGGAGCATGTCATGCAGAAAGTCCTACTGGAACAATAAATCCTCAGTGAATTGGCCAGCTTTTGCGTCTCAACTGTCAACGGCAATCACAAGAGATCAACTTACCAAAAAGCCCCACACATTCCACAAGTTCAGACATTCAGATCTCTTTATGTTTCAGATCTTATTACGTTTTTGTGGCAGTGTTGGCAAACTCATCTGAGGCACAGACAAAGTATTAGGCCTCCATGGCATTGAGACCTTGCATATGGGATTTGGAACATGAAATCCATAATGGTAAACATTGACAGATTGCATCGGTTTGTTTCCAATAGGGACTGAGATTGGTACACTTGTGCTAAGTGGCCCATTGCTGCCGAAGACTGAGGCCCGTCTGAAGAATGCTCTTAATAGCGTCCTTAAACAAGACCTTTTGTGCCCCCAGCCATTCTCAGGCCACAAAATTAGGCTTCCTTTTTCTGTAGCCTTTCTCTCCCCCCTTCATTCCTCACATAAACCACCATGTGAAGTGGTTCATTACGGAGCCTCTCCTCCTCTCAGGTACTGGCTCCAGCCATTCCCTATTCTCCACTCCTCTAACTCCCTTAGGAAGGAAAAAGGAAGACATGCCAGACAAAGGTCCTGTTCGTACTTCCTATGGAAAATTGGCAGCTTTCACCAAGGTAGAAAGGATGTGCCTGAGGCCTCGCTAGCAACTTGCTGCTGTGCTGAAGTAAGCCCCCCAAGCACCAATTAAGAGCGAAGATGCTCTTCTCCTTACCGAGTGCATCTATTTACCTTGTCCAAAGCCCCCCACTCCTGTAGCCCTCTAAAACTCCCCCAAATACACTTTTGAGACACAGAAGGGCTCTCCTGTTCAGAGCAGGGTGGTGATGGGCCTTTCGCGTTCCAACCGTTATGCCCTCCAGGACCAGTGGGTCTGCCTGGAGGGCATTGTGCATGCCTGAGAATTTTCTCAGGATGGGAACAACAGTGTACTGAAAAAGACAAAGAACGATGACCAGAGGAGTAGAAAGGGTGCACCTACTTGTGAGATAATAATGACAGTAAGAAGGGTCAAATTTTCTTTTTACGTCACTATAGAATAATCTTGAAAGGATCTATGGCTTGGCTTCGAATTTCACTCTTTGTGGAATGCACTAGACCTCCAAGGCCACCAAAAGTGTAGTGTACACTGTCAAAGGTTCAGGGAGACATGTAGCATTTTCACACTGTAGCAATGTAGGTGTAACCAGGACCAACCAGACTGTCTTTTTAGCTAAACAAATTATCATCTATTTACAACTATCTATATTTTCAACAAATTTCAAAAACACTGTCTAACTGTAGCAATGTGTGCTGCATGGCTTTATTAATTCATTTATTAATTTATTCATTTACAGTTGTTAAAGAATCGGTAAACAGCTTCAGTGTGAAATAATATTTTATACAATTAATAAAAATTGGCAGGTGACAGTGACACAAGGAGACATGCATACATATGCATAGACTATTGGATCGCACATCACTTCTGTTAATAATTAACCCCATCATTATATAAAGGAGTGAACCTGCATAAATATAACTATGGATTGTTATGAAATTGCATATCCTGCTGACCATAATAGTTTTAATGCTCTTCATGAACATATACTACCTAATATATATATATATATATATATATATATATATATATATATATATATATATATATATATATATACACACACACTTCTAAAATAACATATACTATCATATACTATCAATTTACTCTCAGAACCAAGATTTAAATGCAAACTCAAGATGAACAAGAGCAATTACA
The DNA here is from genome assembly GCF_023375685.1 of Ictalurus furcatus. NCBI lineage: Eukaryota > Metazoa > Chordata > Actinopteri > Siluriformes > Ictaluridae > Ictalurus > Ictalurus furcatus. The sequence goes on along the minus strand of NC_071257.1, from coordinate 13,269,406 downwards.
GAAGTAAAAATAAATATTTAAAGTAGGGCTGCAGGGGTGTGGGGCTTTTGACAAGAATTTAAAGTAAATTAAAAAACACTCTAAATAATCTTTACTGTTTTTCAGTTAAATGTGATATTTCTATTAATTAAAAAGCTTTGGTCTGGGGATTAAAACTGAAAACCAAAAATACTGAATCAGAAATGTTTTGATTAATATTACATTAATAACCTCTCACAGGCAAGGCATAGTATAAAATGTCTACAGAGAAAATAAATATTGGAACTTAACATACTCATTGGAGGCACAACATTTAAACTAGGAATAAGATATGGATTTTTCATAATAAATTTCCCACTTTACTCACAAGCTGTCATACACAGTCTGATTGCTCTCAGCCATAGGTCAGGTGTATATTAATGAATGATGGGTGCAGTTTGTGTCTGTCAGTAAATGATGCTGCTCTTGCACTTGGTAAAGCAATGGAAAAGTATGTTTTGTCTGACGTTTTATCAAGATATATTTCAAGAAATGATTAAGTCTGTGACAAAGAAGAAATGAAAAGTATCGTCACTGCTAACTGAAGTTGCATAAATGACATAAATTGCGATAAAAATATTGTTTACCTTAAAAGTATATAGCATATTAGAAATAAACTAAAAGTGTTACTGCCAAGTTAATTTATAGACAAATTACATTAACCTGATTTACTTAAATACGCAGCCTATCTATCTATCTATCTATCTATCTATCTATCTATCTATCTATCTTTCTATTTATTTATTTTTGTTGATGTGTACTTTTACACATCTGCTAACATATGTATTGCTGCTTTGACCACTGTGTGTGTTTTATAATAAATCTGAAGGAATGCTGAAAATGAAACCTAGTAGTACACCCCTCAGGATGGTACAAAATAATAAACCCACTGGTCCATTTAGAGCATTTCAAAAACACTCCAGGAACACAATGTAGAAGATTTTTCATGAACACTAAAACGCTGGTTGGTTTCAGCCATGTAGTTCAGTTGTAATGTCTCCGGTCTATAAAGTAAAGAATCGAAATCATCTATCGTCTATTCAGTTAAAAGTGAATATCAAAAATGCTACACTTGACCAAGTATTAAATGTGAAATCAGACATTTAAATACTGTATGATAGCTTCTGATGGTTGTGAGCCATCAAATAGTTTGTCTGCTTGAGCCACTCACATCTTCTCTTATGTGTCCATAATTGTACCACTCATGTGTTTCAGTGTTTGTGTGTCAATTATCCTTTGCCACTAAAATGGGTTGGCAGCAAGGTCATGCCACCATAAAGGCATTAGAGTCGTAACCATGGAGAACAGTAATAGGTCAGAAAGCCCTTGAATTCAAACAGAGAAGAGGAAGAAGGCAGTCACCCATTGGCACAGCACAGGACCTAAAAGCACAAGCTGCCATCAGCATGCACGCCATCCTCCTTACTGTCTTATCAATGTCCTCCTATAGCTTTCTTTAATTTAACTGTAAGAAGGCCTTCCATTTTACCTGCTATATTTATTCGCATGTATTAATCGCCGCTCAATAACTCGCCTCTTGCGGATGCGCCGTCTCTGTATTTGCTGTCTTCAAATTGGCTGCTGTCTGCAGCAAACAGAGCTGGCATCTGGAATAGAGAAATCACATCTGGTGACAGTCGGCTAGTGCAACGGTGGCAAATTAAGTCCTCAACAGCACACAGCGCTTAAGTGCACTGCACACGATATTAATCTGCAAGTTTATTACCACACCCTCCCCGCTTGCCGTTATCACGAACCACAGTCATTAAAAAGCATTTGACCTTTTTTCAACAGGGATCCAGAAATTACTTTCTTTTTTTTCCCCTTGCATGCGCTCTCTCTCTCTCTCTCTCTCTCTCTCTCTCTCTCTCTCTCTCTCTCTCTCTCTCTCTCTTTCTTTCAAATCATGCTCCTCAGCAAATTGTAATGCAACCTCCTTCACAAAGCCAACGACAGGCCAGGCAGCCCTGAGAAGATACTGCTTTTAATTAAATGCTACATCTGCCAATTGTTTTATAAAGACAATTAGGCAGACAAAGAAAAAGGGGTTCAGATTAGAGAGCGAGAGAGAGAGAGAGAGAGAGAGAGAGAGAGAGAAACAAATGGAGAGAAAGTAAGGGAGAGCGGATGCTGCTCTTCTGATAGCATGGAACAGCTTTGCATCTTGGACAGTGATGCTGAAGCTTAGTGTGTGCAGGGATCAGGGGAGAGGTCTGTGTGAGGGTGAGCTGAGAAAGACACACACACACACACACACACACATACATACATATATACATATATATATATATATATATATATATATATATATATATATATATATATATATATATATATATATATACACACACACACACACACACACACACACACACACACACACTGTGTGAGGTCTGTGTGAGGGTGAGCTGAGAAAGACACACACACACACACGCACACACACACACACCCCGGCTGTTTGAAATCCCCATTCATTGCTATCAGGCTCTGTCACATGTTCTGGTTTGTGTTTGTGTGCGCCACTCACACTGTGCTTGGCGCAGCTCTCAGCATTAGGCAAACTGCTTTAGGGCTCATTTGGAGTGGAAGCATGAGACTGCTAGACTGCCTCCTCCACATTTATTTATTCTACAGAGGTAACATCTTTCCTCAGAAGATTGCGGCCAACTGCTCCTTGCCTCAAGCTGCACTATTGTCACTGGGAGATGAGCCATACGTGGTTTTAGTTCCTGGAAGTGAAAGAATATTTCTTCTAAACTTCATTTCAGGTGCTAAATATCCATAAACGCAGCATCACAAATCTAAGTTCAGTTCAACTTATGGTGGTCTGAAGGTTTGGTTAGTAGCATGCAAGTAATAATGGTATGATGCTAGTCATTCTGTGATTTTTTTTTTTTCTATACCCTGTTCACTATATCCTACTTTCTCAATTCTCTCTTTTGAGCCATGTCAAAACCTTTGGTTTCATTTGCAGTATTGGCATGAAGAAAAATGCCCATCTCCAGGGGGTGTGATGCACAGCTGTGCCTGGGAATAAGAGCTTCACCTGTCTGAAATGAGATTTGGGAGACTGCTCAAACACACACATAAACACACAACATAAGCTCTTTCAGTGGTCTGAGAACAGTGTCAAGTTTGTTGTGGATTAATGGTGAAAAGAATCAGCAGTACCTGATAATTAGCAAGTCTGATCAGGGCATAGAGAGAAGGATAAATACTGAGTAATGGTGTGTTCTGTGAGGAATATGTCTGGAGGCCATGTTTGCCCCAAGTGTTGCATTGGGGTGAATAGGAAACAGGATAGGAAGTGTAAAAGCGGGCTTATTCGGGTAGGGGTGACACGATTTCCATATAAGCAGAAAATCCGATTTAACAGCATGTCATCACAATAAAGCTGCGACATGTGGTCTTCCCACAACAAAATGGCACAAGTGACTCATCTTTGTAAAGTATGAAATTGATCTGGCGAAAAGGCACCATGACCGTTTATCCAGTTAGGTACCAGCTTACAGCCTGCCCACGGGCACCATCATGAGACCTACCTGTAGCTGCATTTTACCACATCTCTGTGTGGTGTTACAATATAATCTGTCTACACAAGATGAATCAATGTTATGTACCATTTAAATAAAAGTATATAGGAATTATATAAGTCGACTGATCATGCGCAAACAATGTCTTTATTGTACTATAACTTTATGTGTATATAGATTTACACAAAGATAGATCATTTAAGTCTGAATTATCAATAACATTTTCATTTTAGGTTTGGTAATGAATTATTTATAATCAAGTATTTCACTGATTAAAGTTAGCTTTTATAGCTTTGTTAATATTAGTAAGATTTAGTTAATACATTAATTAAACAATAAAAAAAAACAGGTCAGCAATAATGATCAAATCTAGTTTCTCCTCTTTTATGAGTTTTATTAGTAAGTATTAAGTAAATGAAATCTTTAACATTAATTATATAAATTTTAACATTAATTATATACAATAGTTAAGATTATTGTATACATTATATATAAAAACATTTAAAATTTTATACACTAACTATTAATTATAATTTATTGTTAATTAAGCTATAATTAGTAAACTACCTAATATCTTAATATCTTTAATTGGTGTATTACCAAACCTTAAATTAAAGCGTTGCTGAATTTTCTAAATAAATGTTTAAAATATATTAGAGATGGAAATGACAAACTGACAAATCTACTCTTCTGTTATTTGGATCCTTAGTACATAGTACTAAATAAATACAGTAGCCTATATTCAGTTGATTAAAATCTATAGTGCATACAGAATAGAGAATCTGACTGCACAAATTAGAGAATCTTATAAAATATGATCATCTGCATTACATATGAAGTAATTGTGAATCTGGGTATCACTGAGCAGAAAATAAATAAATGAATCAAATAAAAATATAAGGCCAGTTTGCCTTTGCTGCACATGCTGTATTTGTAAAGCCTGTGACATATCTTTGAATTTGTGAAATAAAATCATGCACATCAATTTTGCCCAATCTATGTCTTATCCAAGTAATTATTAATTGCAGTACATTTTAAAACAATTACCAATATTCAGTAAAAGCTATTTTAGAACAATTTGTTACCAGGACACTGATTCTGGACAGTTATTATTTTATTTAATAAATAAATAAATAAATAAAAATGTATGTTTCAAAAAAGGAATAACAGGGTGGGTAACATGGTGGCCTAATCATAATTGTGGCACAGAAGGAGTAGATAATGTGTGAAGGTCAAGTACGAGGGTGTCTAACAAGTCCAGATTCAAGAGGAAATGTCCCCAAAACTTCAAATCAGTTATTTATAATCTTGCTGACATTTACAAGATAGCAGTAACCAACAGCAATTTTAAAAGCACATATAACCTGGTTCCATGTAATAAATCAAAGATAAAGACGTATGTAGCTTTTCCTTCTTTTCCTGCATCAGGATGTTTTTATAACAGAATTATGACAGTAAAAGCACATGACCTAGAATAGAATAGTGCTATAGTCTTTCTCAAATGATACATGTGCTTAAACTGATTCTCAGGAAGGTGAAAGCAGCAGTTGTATTACCGGCACTATAACCACAAATGATCACACCACAAAGGAAATCCTGTTTTAATTTTTCATACATCTTACTGTGAATAACATTGTGAAAAGCTGGAGAAATTAAATCACTGAACAAATTGCAACACTTTCAAGGACGTGTCCGAACAATTTCATCATATTTCACAAAATCAGCCCAAATAACTAATCACAAAGATCTGCTTCCATTCAAAACCACACAGAAAATCACACTACTAAGTAGAAATAACATGTAATATTAATACAGGGTGTAGAGGATATACCACTGTATGAAATGTGTCCTTTCTTTATGTTTGTGTTCTTCATGTTTGTTCACATGGACAGCGTTCAAAATATGTGAATTAAATAAATAAATAAATAAATAAATAAATAATAATAATGTAAGGTGTAGGATCCACGAGCAGCTGAGAATCCTCTTCCTTTACAGTGTGTTCTCTTCCATAGAATGTCATGCTGGAAAGTGATGGTACACTATTCACACACACTCTATACTGAAAGCCTGGGACTCTCACTATGCAGCCCGCACAAATACTTCCTTTTATCCTGTCCTGGCAAGCGTTTTTAAAACACACACACACACACACACACACACACACACAATTTGCAAGTAAAATTCAGGAAATTCGAAGAGTTGAAAGGTTAGACCATAATAAAAGCTCAAAACAAACAAAAAATGCTTAAGAGGACGAGGGGATTATTATTAACTCATCCGAAACAAATCCAAACAGCAACTAAATTCAATGGCTTTTTTTTCCTTTGCAACTGTAAATATGAATATTTCATTTGGATGTAAGATGGAAAAAATAGTCGAATTTTAACTCCCCCCCCAAAACCCCCCCAAACAGATCTTTCACCAGGATACATTTATTGAAATGAGTTTCCTGTTTGCTGCATCATTATAATCGGAAGTGTTCTTTCGTCATAGCGCATTTCCTTTTCGAGTAAATGCAACTGTCAAATAATTGTTCTTGTTGTGAATTTGACCACCACTGCTGTGTCTAAAGGGCAGAGTCTATGAGACGTATGATAAAATACTGATACGCGTGTAAACGGAAGCAATAATTAATGCGTTCAAAACAAAACAAAACAAAATAAACAAACAAACAAACAAAAAAAAAACAAAGCAGAAGGAAGATGCAGTTTGATGAAACAAACAACTCGCTGGCTTAATTTCTTTGTCAATGGGAATGCAATTCTTTTACCAATAAGGCATGCTAGCCTCATTAAACACACACACACACACACATGCACGCACGCACACGCACAGAGAGAGAGAGAGAGAGAGAGAGAGAGAGCCCCTGAGCCAATTCTCTACTTCTACTAATAAATACACAAATACAATCAGAAAAACATTGAGCCAATTTCCCCTCTGTTGCCCTACTAAATATCTCTCTCTCTCTCTCTCTCTCTCTCTCTCTCACACACACACACACACACACACAGACACACACACATACGCAAAGCTCCTCTAATTTCCTCCGGCTGCCACATTGGCAGGGAGTGTGTTGTAGCACAAACAGAGATGTGTTTTGGGTAATTGCTCGTGCTGTGTATGTATGGAAATCTCAGAGTGTGTGACAAGGCTAGATAGCTGCCCAATGTTGTCCTGATCCACGCTTTAGGCATACAGCCAAAGTATTTTATCTCTTAATGCATTAGAGTGATCTTCCAATTAGCCCACGCGCATAATACCCCAGCTTCTGGTGGTGCTGTGTGCCTCTGTGTGTGTGCGTGTGTGTGTGTGTGGCTTGGGGGTTTCAGCGATAGTTCTGGTTGAGAGGTAAAATGAGGTGCTTATTGTGTGTGCGCGGGGGTTGTGCTTGCCGGAGCTCCCGTTGTAAAGTTTGCTGATAAGGGGAACCGGGCCCTTGAGCATCCATTCAGCCCGGTACATTAACACTCCTTATCGGCAGCCCAGATAACGAGTGCATGCCATTTGCCTTCGGAGGAATTAGCTCGTCTTCCTTGGCTAACCAGGCAGTGGTGATTAACCTTTACGCTGTCCAATATTCTCCCAAGACTCCTTCTCCCAGATTAGACACTATTAGTTATGACCAACTAAATGAACAGAGAGGGAGAGAGAAACTGAATGCACAGTGCAGTGTGTGTGTGTGTGTGTGTAGTAACACGCCACATTATTTGTAGTCTTTTACAAATTCATATGTATGTCCTGGCGCCCACTTTTCCATCTTTCCATGTATATATGCGTGTAATTTCACGCTCCCTTACTCCCAGCCAAGAAATTCGACAACAAATTTGCACCATTTCACTCACAAGCTAGAAACATTATATTTAATTTTTTTTTTTAAATGCCAGCTGACTGTTCTTCTACACAAATTATGCTGATGAAATTACTGTTTTATATAACACTTTAATTTGTAGGCTACTACTTTAATAAATGGCTTTTTAGAGTATAGGATTGCAAATATTTACATCATAATGTGCCTTTGATAAATGGAAACCTGAATCATTTCTTGCTTACAGTTCTGAATACTAATTATTCTAGATCATATGGAGGCTATACTAAATTGGCGTGCAATGTAATATTTCATTATCTCTTTTGGTTAACAGTTCTATGTATAATTTTGCAGTTTGTGTTAATTGCAATTTATTTTATTTTTTTTTATAAAGAGGCAGCATTGTGTTACTCTGTTCTAATCTTAATCATAACAACACTAATATAACCTGTTAAGGTTTTAATGTAAAGTATTGGCTTGCCATTTCCAACTTTAAAATAATTCTGCAGCACACTGGACTCACACAATTACAATAAATTTCATTCAATTATTTTTTCATTCAGACCTTATTCTGATAAAACCTCTAACTGGAGCTAAGGTGCCAGGAGAAGTACCAGACGAATGAGCCACAAGCTCCTGTCAGTCATGTTGCAAATCTGTGGAATCATGGCTTTATCTCATACTTATTTCGCCCTGGTGAATCCCATCTCCTGTCTCCTTTTTCCTTCCTTCCATATCTATTATCCTGTTCTGTTCAGGCTCTTAGGAAGTCTGGGAGTACCTTAGTGTACATTCCGGTAGTTAACCTTTAAATTTTTAATTTTTGGAAGGGTTGTTACAGTAAATTGAGGCTGGTCGGAGTTTATAAACCCCAGAATGTGAGTATTCTAGATTAGGATTGAGGTTTTAGGCCAAGTGGCTCTTAAAGAATATCTAAGTGAAAGTACAGTACAATGTAAGTCAATGTAAACTCACTGCCTTTGGTAGGCATCACTGTGTGTGTGTGTGTGTGTGTGTGTGTGTGTGTGTTTGCACATCCAAATGAGATAACCACTCTCTCGTTAACTATAGCAGATTGTTACATTACATTCTACTCAAACACACACCACCAATGTGTCTTTCTGTATGCGTAAAGCTGCCATGTAGTTTTCACACCAGTGAAGCCTGTCCACAGTTCATACTACACCGGAGCTGAAAATCCTCATGCCATTGTCATTTTGAGGAATCACAAACTGTCTTTCATTCTCTATTGTGTTTCAGGAAGATAACTTCACAGACGTGACATGGGATGACACTTGTACACACACTGGTACATGACGCCATCCAAGCTAGTCCTGGTTTCAACCAGATTAAGTCTCCTTGTTGAAAGAAAATGTGGAATTGGATTACCGCTCTGGAAGCAAGACCCTGGATTTCTCACACCAAGCAAGTGTCTTTGAAAGAAGGCTGCTGCACTTCTAAAACAAATGCATATACACATGTACATTCACACATCAAGCCGGCACAGTGATGGTTCTTCAGTGTGGACCCGCACATCCAGCATTCCCAAGGCGCCCAACACATTTATCTATGAGCACAATTAAGAGCATGAAATTTGAACATGCTGTGTTAACTAAGAAAGTGCTTTTGTTCCAAAGGAAACAAAGCCCTGTGGAGAAATGAGTTTTTCAGCCTTGAGAGAGCAACGCCAAGGCTCACTGATACCCAGAATAATCACATTCTGCCTCAAATCCCTGCGGCTGGCACAGGTAGAGCTCATTTAAGACCGTCTGCTGGCTAACCAGGAACAGATTCCGAATTGTGGATTCTCTCCATTTCTCTCGCTCAGGAACAGAGCATGGAGTCCACTCTCCACCCTAAAACACCAACTGCCCATAACCCCCCCCCCCCGCCCCCTTATCATTTCACGGAAGGCACCAAAGTCAGAAGGCTCACCCCCTTGAGGACCGCTCTCTGAAATCATGCACTCATGGAAGAAGAAGGGGCCACTATAATACCATTCACCAGTGTGTTTCTCAAATGAATCCTCGTCTCCACCTTAAGAGAATGACTAATCAAGCAGCCCAGACTCCAAGCTGTCAGTCAAGCAGCTTCGCTATCTTCCCACCACGGCTTCTTCCTCTAATACCAATTTAAATAATTCACAGGCCTTCCACTGCCATTATTCAAAAAGATCATAATAGTTTTCCTTGTGCCCAAAGCACAAAAAATCAATTATTTCCCCACAAAGACTTGAAAGTACTTAGCACAGGGCTGTGGCGAGCTGAGTTATATCAAATTGAAACCGCACTCATTACACGGCACACAATTAGTTACCTCTGGTCTGCGCGGCCTTTCATTGCAAATAGCATATCTGTATTATTACAGAAACAAGCATGCAAATGCTATTGTTGGGGATTTAGAGAAATCAATAAGACAGTGGTATGAGCATTTGGTGGCCCGTCACTCAAATCTGCTGCGGGCCAGAGATAAAGGTCTGAATTCAAATTAGCACAGGCAGCCCGTGACATCATAAGTGACACCCCAAATAAAAGCCCCGGCTCCATGACACATGTAATTATTCCTTACGCATTCTCCTCCTTTCTTCTTCCTCATTGTGTGTACTTATGTAAGGATGTTTCATATAAAAGGATTAAGAGTAGTTTAATGAGAAAATGTAATTGTTTTTTTTCCCCTTCCACATGGATGTATGTGTGTGTGAGAATCCAGCTTTTATCCAATGAGTGAGCTAATTGGCATCTCTTCTTTTTCTTTTTCCTCATAGTCCTTGCACGCACACTATCTCTATTTTAACTACCTGTGGTGACCACAAGAATGTCCTTTACTTGATTTGAACTTTCCTCCTGCATGAATAAGTGTGAAGAAGCAGGACGCTGTTTGCTCCTTTGCAGAGCATGTCCACTGTGGAGGAATTATTGCAGACATCTTTGGTGAACTCTCCCCTAGACCTGACCTGGCCTAGCCCCCAGTTTGATCCCATAATGGGGCAGGTGAGGTTAAAGGTTATGACCCATTGGGGCTGAAGTGGGGAGAAGACACGGGAGACAAGGGTGAAGCATCTGCAACGGAAGCAGAGGCTCCTGCAGTGACCTGTCACCCAAGTGATCGTCTAACAGCTCTGAGGGCATCCGAGTGCTCAAAGGAGGGACAACAATTACCAATTAGCGGTCTGGCCTCCACTTGCAAAACAAAGCCCAATAGGAATGTGCCTGCTGAAATACCACAAAAGGGAATTAAGGGGGGTAACATTGAACACAGCATACACATTAACAACAACTGTGTATGTATTCCTAGCCAGGCAGAGGCATCTGATTTGAGTAGCTTCTTTCATATTCTAGGCTCCGATGCTCATTTTTGAACATTGTAGCCATCCCGAATGTTGCTCTTCCAAAACCAAACAAAGCCATGCCTTTCGCTTGGCAGGGTAAGCAGAGAGACGAGTGGGGAGGGAGAACATGCCCTTTCCCGGCCTTTCTTTCTTTCTCTCAATATCCTTCCCCCTTCCCCTTTATCGCAGGGGGTTCTGCATTCAATGTCGGTTAAACGTTTGCACAGCCACACAATGGCAGAGTGAGATGGCAGGTGCGAGGGAGCGAGAGTGAGTGAGAGACAGGGTAAGAGAAATGGAGAAAGATAGAGAGACGCTTAGAGCAAGGGGGTAGGGGTAATTTGGCAACTGGAAGGGGACACATTAATGCTAGTTGGGTCAGGGGGCACACTACGTTCAGAATAATTTTTCTGGCAAAAAAAAGCATCTATGTAAATGCTAACATTTGATAATTTTTGACAGGGACATTTATTAATTTCTCAATTAAAAACAAACAAATGTAAATGACGTTAACAGCACTACAAAATAAACTGACCCTTTACAAACATTGTGCAACCAGCAGACAAAGTATGAAAGAACAAGAATGAAAAATTACTCCTAATTATTATGCTCGTTATCATTTGGTAAGATACACTTACACAAGCCTTGCGAAAGGCTCAAAGCCGGCAGAACATTGAAAGCTACAGAAATCAAACCTGCCATATACCGCAGTCCTCTCAATGTTGCATTGAAAATAGAAATGAGTGACTACAAATTTAAACACGATGACTTTTTTTTTGGAGTGACTCAGGTTTTCGCTATATTTAAATGCTGCATTCGACCTGAGCTCGTAATTTGTAATTTCCAACCTCCAGTCAGGAAAACCCAAAGAAAATGCCCTTTCATCCAAGTTCCTCCAAATTCAGCAAGTGGTTTCTATAGTCCAGTCTACCTTACATCTAAACAGCAAATAGATGCAGCCTGATCACACAGCCTGGTGGTTTCGCATCAGGTGTCAGATATGGACACAAATGCAGGTGCTCAATATCTTTATTGAGAAAGCTTGCAACAAATCCAAAATGTTTGGCAGAGACAAAGTCGAAAAATAGCAATGGTCAGACGATGTGCAAACAACATGAACAGAGCAAGGCAAAAATCTGAATCAAGAATACAGAACTGGATCAAAAAACATGCAAGACTATAACAACAAGCACAGCTTGGTAAAGCCTGGTAAGAAACAGAAAACTTCCCAGCGGGGTAACTGCACCTAATCTGTGTGTGATAGAGTTCAGGTGTGTTTGATCAGTAATTGGGTAAGAGGGACCATGTGTGATGGGAGTTGGAATCCATGGCAGCCATGTTTGTAGACCGTGTTGTGTCATAGGTAGTGTAGTTGGACTCCGGTTCTGGCATGGATGTGAAACACAGAAAGTCTGCATAACCGCAGATCAGGCTGCATGATGCTGACTTTAACCCCCACTTAGAGGAATCACATTGTACAGTTAAGCCCAAAATGCAAAATATGTTGCCATTAAGTACTGACAAATTCAGTATATATGGGATAGCTAAAGAATTTCTTAATTGTCCTGTAGAGTCTAAAACTGTGCTCCAGTCTAGTCAGATAGCCCCAACCACAGAGGTGTGAAGCAAACATGCCAACCACTAAGCCACTGTGCCCCCCTGCTGTATCCATATAAAAACATAAAAGCCAGTTAATACTTATTTGGCTCTGCAGTAATAAGGCAGAGTGCTTAAGAAGAGTGAGACGCTGTGCTGTTCATCTGTATAACGCACTCCCGTGAATGCTTAGAGGTTTAAGTCAAGCAAATCTACTAAAGCTAGCTAGCTTACAAGCATGATTAGCTTCAATTTTAACACTACATACAATTAAAAAGGGGGGCCTATCCAAAATCATTATTTTACCTTAGTGATAAAAGCTGTATTGATCTGATGCTATATGTACAGCCAGCTTTGATTCAAACAGTTTACCACTTTACACTGATTGCATGAACTTCTGTATACAGGAGGAAAGTAGTTAGCTAACTCACTCCATCCACTTCATGAGCAGCAGATTTTTTTCCAGCTTGAAAAAGAACTTCAAATACTTGCTTGTCTTGTTTTGCCGTTTGTCCACAGCAGCAGGATTTGGTTGTGCGGAGTGTTTATTGGTCGATTCTTCAGTGTTTTCTCTTCTGGTGGAATGAGGGGTCTTGGGCAGCATGTAAAACTTACAAGATGGTCTTATATGCACGCATACTTTCCATTGATTTCTCAGAAATATGGCACACTGGTGTTAGTGACATTTCTTCAATAATTGTTTCATGATGTTGTACATATACGTGTATATGGGTAGTATTTGTAATAGTTCACAGAAAAAATATTACCTACTGCATCTTTATTAATCACAAATATTTGCTGCTTATATCTGCATCTGTTTTTTTTTTGTGCACTATTATGCTCTAATGCTCAAAATATGCCATAGTATTGCAATATTTGAGTGTGTTTGAGTGTATTGGAGTGATTCCGCAGCCACAGCATGCAGCATGGAGGGAAATTAATCAGCCAGTAAAATGAAACTTGACTCACAGACTCTACAAACCTATGGAAGTAGATTAAGCATGTTATTTACCCATTACAACACATTAATATAATAATAAAAACTAGCATACACTGGCTACCCAGGTAACTTTCGACCAAGTCTAAAATATTGCCTCAGTTATAGGCTCCAAATTTACAGCCACTAGGCTGTAGTGTTGTGACAGATGATGCATGAAAGGCGTGTCCATGTTTCCTGTGTATGCTGCCCCAAAGTACATCTGCTTATAGCGGACAAAGTCCATGTCAAAACCTGCAAAACTGCTGAAAATTTTTAAATTTTTGTTCCAGATTGTTGCATTGTTTTTGTCAAATGCACTTGAAACTTGACCACAAATAATAATATGTACTCTGGGAAGGAAATAAAAAAGGATAGGGCTGGCTATTTTATTTTGAGGGGCAGGAAACAACACATTTGAATATCAGGAGAGGGGACATGTTCAAAAGGTTTGTGCGCCCCTGGGTGAGACAGAGAATGAGAGAGAGAGAGAGTAGGTCAGCCCATTTGGAACAATAATGACTGAACATATTAACAGAGACTCAGGAGTCTGCGCTTGACCTCTGCATGATGGTTCTATTAACCCTGCAGGATGGCAGGGAGTGTCCGGCAAACAGGTTTTCCATTCAGAGCTTTCATTCGTCTACTTCTCTCCAGCTAAGAGAAAGCAGACCCTGCCGCTCATGTCAACAGCCCTTACTAAAAACGATCCTGCTGCCTAGATCACAGGCTAAGCCCAAGACCTTTATTAACACACACACACACACACACACACACACACACACACAGAACATCCTTTATGAAATAGGACCACCAAAGTACAATACACCTCATATTCTCTTTCTCTGTACCCAACCAAGTGAGCTAAAGAGCAGTAAGCTGGCCAGGGGCATAGGCTCGTTGGGGGGCTGGGGGGGAAGGGGGGGTGTTTTAGGCAGGGTGGCACACAGACACTTCAGAGCTGTCATTCAGTCACTGCCAAAAAGCACAGCATTGCTACTTATGGAGTGAGCAGCTGCAGAACATGTTGGGTTGTTGTCCATATCCTTGTTACTAAAATAGCTTGTTTGTATTTATATGTGTGTGCTAAAAATGTTTATCCCAAGTTTACCATGGCAGTAATAAACATCACAATGCACAGTTAATGATCCTATGAAGCTCAGTGTGAATGTAGTTTGAGTATAGTATCATGACTTTAGTAATATCTGTGTCACCTGTTTATGTTTCCATGACAGTTCTTGAAAAGAACTACAATGTATTACAAAATAATGCACAATAACGCAAACTTTGTGCAAAATTCCTTAAAAATTCAACTGATCAAAAAAGACTTAATACTTAAGACTTAAAACATAATACTCAGGGTTCATGTTTTAAGCTGTCAAGACAACTCATCCTTGTTTTTTTTTCCCCCTTGTGGCCCATGTTGTATTCACCCTCACTCAGATAGACCCACTGTGGTTAGGGAGAATATCAACTTGTCAATTACACATCATACTTTGTAGTTTCCCCTCAGGCAACTAACTGATGTGCTTTCATGTAGGTATCTATAGCCTATGTTTATTACTTAACACCTGACAGCTACAGCAATGTTGAGGAAATAAGCACTTAGCACATTTCGATCCTTTTGAGGGGTATATCATTTCACATTCAGATCATTGCTGGCATTTTCCAAAAAATGTCCTAGTCATATTAGTTTCCCCTAATGTAAAGATCACTATTTTGGTGTAAAACAATATAAAATTCTACAACAAGTGTCATTAAATGCTATTTACTTAATTAATCATCTAAGACTTTCAGCACAGTGTTACACATTAAATATGTACATTATGTATGTACCATTATGTATCTACCAAATGTAACAAGTTTGTCGTTACATATGTGTAATAAAAAAATTGCAATAGCACATGAAGTAGATGTGAACGTGTTTGCTCAAATGTGCGGGACAAATATACACATGTGGGAGGAATGCAACAAAAGTTCTGATACTGTTACTACTACTATTTGTTAACTTAGTTGGTTAAAAACAGACGACCATTTCTATAATAAAGAATCCCACTGTACTAAAACATTAAAATAATTAATTTCTGAATAAATTAATTTCTTAAACATTTAAGCAAATAATTAATGAAAAGGTTTACATTTATTATTTTGGTTTTCACTGCTTCCTAACTAAAATATCTGCCTTAGGACTTTCTTCCATGTAGTCTGAAGCAGTAAGTAATGCAGGAAATGGCTTAAATATGATATTCTAAGCCGACCGTGCCAGGGTGCTATTCTGAAATGGCATGCATGCTTGACAAGATTAGGTTCAACTAAAAACTCATCTGTGCTGATCTCCTTTTGATGCTTAAGCTACATTATATTACAAAATTCTGTGTCTGACATGTCTAGAATGAGTGTTTCTTCCTCAGGCAAAACAAGACTAAACGAGAACCTGTTTAGGCAACTTGTGGTTATAGTAAGAGATGCTTCTTGCTGCTGTGATAGGCTGTAGGAAAGCCTGAAAGAGAAAACCGATGCCAAGAGCACGAGGGTAAAAACATGGCGGTTCAGACACATGCACAAATGGTGGTGAGACACAGATCACGACTCAACAATTGAGTGTCACAACAGGTTTTACGCAAAGAGTGGTGCCTCAGCCAAGAGGAAAAATCTGATATCAGGTAAACATCTCCAGGCAACATCTGCACTCACACAGAAGATCAGCATAATAACAATGTTTTGGTCAGAGATTTACGCTAACATCCAAACTCTGAGTGAGTTGCCTCGCTTTTAAGCTCCTGTTTTGCTGATGCCTGGGCATTAATCTGCCTTAAATTTGGACCATTTAAGTGCAAAGGATGAAAAGAACCAGTGCTGTGTGAATATTCTCAGTGCGTCTGTGTTGTCATTTATTTCGTGAGTTCATGTGTGCAAAGTGGATCACTTTAAAATTAAGTGGAGCAAGTGCACAGATGGATGGGTTTATGTAATTATTTCAGAGAAGATGCCATATTGTAGCATTACGAGTCAACTAGACTGAGACTTGTATTGCGTTGCAATTAAGCAGTCTTTTAGTACACAGTTTGAGCTCTTCTCACAGTCTCAATGACTGGCTTCTTCTCCTCCGCTCCTCTAACCGCTTTGATCAACGTTCCCATGTACATGAAAGTTCCATTAGCATTCAGGTGGAGATTGAATTCTGGGGAATATCTTAATGCTAATATATTTCCCCCAGGTATGGACACAGCTGAATAAATATTGCATATATTTTGCATTGCGAGTGAGATATAGGTGTTGTGTGTAATGCAATATGATAAACTCTATTCTAAAGCAGGGGTATCTGGATTTTCAGTCATGTATAAGTGATGTCTTCCATTCTCAGTAGCTCCATGGGGTTTTCAAGTGAGGTTCCAATTGGGCTTCAGACTTTCTTATTCACTTAACAGCTGTCATATTACTGCATTGTGCCCACCATCATTATCCATTAGGCAGCTGGATACTGTCTGGATGAATTTATGTTCATTGAATATTAGTATAGCCAACATTCTTTCAGAATAACTCCAGGACCCATTTGAAGCTTAGATTCACTGGATAAATGCAACTAGTTTTCCTCTGAACCCATGTGAACACATGCATGCAATACAGAGCACATATCAGTAGCCTATCATTAAATCTCAGTCCTTTTGAATAATATCTCTTTCAGGGTGCTGAAGTGCTGTAATCTCTGTGTGAGCTTCAGGTGATTTAAAGAACCCTTTGTACGTGTCTGAGCAGCCAGGATGGCACTCTGACACTACGCCTGTGAAATGTTGATCAGGGAAAACCCCACAGCCATACACCAGGGCTCATCCTGTTTTAGGACAGGAGGGAGACTGTGGATTGGCATGAAAGGATTAGCAAACAGGCCCAAACATTCCTGTGTAATTAGCACTGGCGGTGACACATGTAAACACATTTTGCCGAGTGGCACGTCACAGTATTGACTGAGAACAGGGTGTAAATGCAGCCCCTCCCTGACCTGTAAGAATGGTACTTTCATCATTGACAGAGTCTGTACTTACACACAGTATACAGGATGTTCATGTAAGAATAATAATAGCAAGGAAGAAATAGGGATGAAAAGTCATTAAATAACAATCCATTAGTAATTATGTTATTCTGATATTAGGAAACTGAATACCTGCAAAACACAAGTAATCCCAATCTACATATTATACTTTATCCTGACACACATAATTCAATAGTGTGTATGTCTGTGTGTATTACATAATATGATTGCTTTCTGGCTGTCACCACACCAATAAATGACAGAAAGCAAGAGAGAATCATTTCTCCCTTTCCTTTCAAAAGAAATCTGATTCACCTAGAGATATTGAAAACACTTGCACGCTGGGTCACTCTCAATGCAAGACTGCCAGACTGCATCAAAAAGACAAAGATGATGATGAAGCTACGACCTTCATTTCACTCTCTTAGGAATAAAAAAAACCCCTCAGTTACCCTCAGTGTCATATGACAGATCACTCTTTTTTCATCACTCACTCAGTAAGTGGGCACAGTTGTTCTGAGGTTTCAACATATTTCATTACCTGAATTTGCTATGAAATTTTGCTATGAAAGTGTAAAGTGCAGCTATAGTTTGCCTCTCAGTGAGAAAAAGAAGGGGCACTTGAAGCACAGAGATGTTGAATAAACTCTATCATGCGTTCAACGTAATTTGAACTTCATGTTTGCCTCTCTTTTGTGTGTGGTCTACCTAAAAAACTAATGCACTGGTACCATGGCACATTCTTAATGCTTATATTGCTATCTACAAAGGTCAGTCGAATTCTGGAGGAAAGTTATTACAGTCCACTCACTGACACCATTTCTCTCTCTTTCTCTCTCTCTCTCTCTCTCACTCATAACCCCCCCCAACACACACAAACACACAACACTCCTGTGGTGCAGTGGATTGGCCTTAGCATGCCTGCAGGTGGGCTTTGGCCTGCGTGGCCAGTTAGCACTACTGCATTTACATCTCTTAAGAGAGACTAATGAAGTGCTAATTGGTCTAGCGGCTAGCAGCTGACTTTTTAAATGGCACTGTGGGCTGATCTGTTGATGTTAGGTAGATAAGCAACAATACAGCCTTTACATTAGTGCTTGGTCATGCAGAGGAAGTCAGCTTTTGGCCCTATCAGGCAGAACTGCTCTCAGTTGCTCTCATCTAAATTTTTCACACTACCTATAATGGAATACACCAGACAAACTGTAAGCCACAGATTTGCTATGAACATAAGACAGTACCTACACACTTGTGTAGGTACTCTAAAGCTCCAGATCTGGTCTTAGCCCCTTCCCTATCACTACTGAAGAATCATCACACTTTATGGCTTTTTTATGGCACACTTTATGGGGGGTGGGGGGGGGGGGGGTGGATGGGGGGGGGGCGGGGGTTGGGGCTAAAAACACTTTTTCAAAAGCACTTTTGTTTAAAAAAAAAAAGACTTACAAAAGCATCCAGGTGTGTAAAATGCTTAATGCATGTCATTTGAAGGCTCAAGTAGGAGTCCTTGGGGTTTGCACATATTGGAGACACTCCATTAATGCAAAGGTCAGATCTCTTAGTCTAGCATGCTCTTGCTTACGACAGAGTATGTCAACGTGAAGGTGTCAATAAAATTCAGCCACTGTCTCACAGAGAGCTGGTAGAAGAGCACCAAGAAAACAGACTCTAAAGCTTTAAAAAAAAAAAACATTAGGAAGTGGATCAATAAATGCATTATCTGTTTTTTTTTCCCTAAAGCATCTTTTACATTCACAAAGGAGTTTATTTTTAAATGATTCGTGCATTGACTTTGCGTGCCAATTGGTAGAAAGATGGAGAAGCGATTATTTTCATAAAAGACCTTGAAATAATAATGGTTTGCTCTCTGTTTCAGGTGATGGTGCATTGAGGAGCATAAATCATTTAAATAAAGATGACATTGATGGATCATTTTACTCAAACCGCCTAACCCTAACCAGCTTACTGCCGGATATAAAACATCACATTTTTGTTACCTTTTTCCAGTCAGAAAATAAGCCATCCACATTAAAATGAAAGAGAGTAAATTAAGCAGCTGAAACTGAGCAGGCTGTGTGTGTCTGTGCATGTTCGTATGCCTGAGTGAGTGTCTCTCCCTGCATAAGCATCGTGGCTAGAGTCGGTCACAAATCTGCTGGTGAAATCTACTCCTGCCAGGACTAATTAGCATGAACAACTTCATACAGAGCTTGTGGCAGCGGCTGTGATAAGAGGGGCCCAGACTAGGCCCCAGCCCCCATGCCAACATGCTCAAAGCTCACATCTTATCTCCATCTCCACAGAACAACTAGCTTCTGCCCAATTCCATTCTAATCCTCAACATAAACAGCACTGATATTTCACCAGCACGGCCCAAAGAAAAGGTGAGGATGAGGCGAGAGAAAGAGAAGGCGGAAAGCAAGGGGAGATAAGATCACTCATTTACAAAAAAGAGTATCAGCTCTGAATCCTCGTTTTGCCGTATTAGTCTCTATTCACACGTTGTATATTCCTAACTGTAGAATATTGTGATAGAGATATGGAACCTCAGGTTCAATGAAAAATTAAATTGATTTTATTTCATCAGCATTTAATATCATCTTATATCTTTGTCTTGTTTCCAGACCTCTGGAAAATAGCTCACATGTCTCTTTTGAACGTGCAGTTTCTATAGCTGATCTGTAGATCTGGCCGCCATCTGTAAAAATAAATAAATAAATAAATAAATAAATAAATCCAATCACTACCCTCTGCCTATACAATACAGACATATAAAAATAATAATTTTACATGATAGATTTTTAAGCCTAATTATTGATGGAATAAAATAAATGGGAACGAAAACAATTCTTATTATAAATGTTAACATGTAGGAATCCTTGTTGTGGAAAATTCTTCCACACCAAGATTCTTCTTGTGGCAACAATAATAACAACAACCAGTTAAAGAATCATGGACCAAAATGGAGTAAAATGCATCACTAATTGCATCACTCTTTTCCAGGACTATTTATTTTTTTTTTTAGAAGTGTAGAGCATTGAATCACAGATGCTGAATATGCCAGACAAACTGTAAGGCACAGATTTGCTATGAACATAAGACAGAATCAGTGTGTCAGATCATGGGGCTTGGATTACGGTCATGCAATGTGCAGTCACGAGATTATTTTTGAACAATCAATTCTGAAACGAGATTACAAATAGATGGATCATGTTTGATTGTCTTAAAATAATCACCAGAGTAAAAGAAGCCTACATGTCCCTGAAAAACAAACAGGATATGTTCAAAAATCAGGCCAACACATACTCATCAGACATTATAATCGATGTTAGCACACTGCCTACACAACATACCAAGCCAGGGATGTCGAATTTACGGCCCAAAGGTTCTAATCCGTCCCACCAAATGAATTAACAATAATTAAAATTGTTTTGTGGACTGTAACTGAAGGGAAAGATCTGAAAATGAGACATACTATAATCCCAATTACCTCCATTTCAGTTCCAGGTTGTAACACTGATAACATTAGAGATCACAATTAAGAAAACTAGGAGTGAAACTATTTCAGGTGGTACAGTGGTAAAATTGCTAGTATTGTTGTCTCACAGCTTCAGGGCCTCTGGTTCAATCTGTAGCTTTCTGTGTGGAGTTTCTGTGCATGTAATCCCCTTGTACTTGTAGGTTTCCTCCAGGCTTTCCTGTTTCCTTGTACCTTCCAAAAACATGCCAGTAGGTGGATTGGCTTCTCTACATTACCCTGTACTGTGAATAAGTGTGTGTATGGTGCCCAGTAATGAACTGACGTCCTGTCCAGAGTTTATTCCTGCGTTCACTATTCAGCATTCCCAGGATAGGCGCTGGATCCACCATGACCATGACCAGGTTAAAGTGGTTACTGAAGATGAATGAACGAATGACTGAATGAATGAATTGACATGCTGGGTGTTTGAATGCAATATGCATCTGTGATTATATTTTGTGTAGGCAGTGTATGTGACAATGTGAATAAGGGTGTGTTCTTTGAGGTGTGTGTGTGTGTGTGTGTGTGTGTGTGTGTGTGTTTGTGTAGCCAGTTCTATTGTATTCTATTATACATAGCCTGAATTAGTGAAGCATGCTTTGGTCTCGGTGTAGACAGGTGATTTTCTCTTTCCTGTCTGATGGCTGGAGGCGTGTTTTTGTGTGTGTGTGTGTGTGTGTGTGTGTGTGTGTGTGTGTGTGTGTGTGTGTGTGTTTGAGTATGCATGTATGTATGTGTGTGAGGAAGTATGGGGAAGGGTTATGAGTGGGGATGTTTCTATGAGAGTGGGAGTAGGAGTCAAGGACAGTGAGATTAGCCAGTGACCTGAGTCTGTGAAAGCGAGACGAGCTCCTCACCTGTCCTCCTGGATCACATCAGAGAGGGAAAGGTTGAGTCTAACACACCCCTGCCACTCTCACTTTCACTCCTCTTGTATGAGAGGAAAAGCAGGATCACTCATCCAGCAGTGAGAGAGGATGGAGCAGTGGGTTCAGAATGGTGAGTAAACGAACAGGATCAAGTCAAAAAGCAACGATTAAGGCATGTACACATTCTGTTTCCTTCATCTTTTAACTCAACTGCACACACAGACACACACACACTCACACACACACACACACACATACACACAAACAAACAAAAAGCACATGTAGGTGTATCACTCTTCCTCACACATACAAGGGTAACAGCATTGATCATATAATTTACTCTTTTCTATTAGCCAACCATGATATTGATCAAATAATTCCTTCAACAGAATTTGGACGCGGCTACATTGCTAAAATGGTTGTGATGCGTTTAAGCACGTGTGGCAATAGTGCATGCATCGATCCCCTACCATTCTCTCTCTGCATGTAAACAATTCCCTTTGAGAAAGGTCTGAACCCACATGGAGCATGGCATGTTTGTGTGTTCATCAAACTCTGAAATTAAGCAATTCAAGTGGCCTCCTCATCCCCACTACTCAGAATAGAAACAAATTGCAGGCACTCACTCCTGCAGTAATTTCCCAACGATTCAAAGATTACGGCGGCTGAAAGGCAATTTGACCCCATTTTCCTATGGCTCCTCTTCCTGATTTCCTATGAGTCCTGAGGCTTAGGGAAAGAACACCTCTTCTTTATCTCTGACTACAGGACAGGTAATGAGATGGATGATGACAATGGTACATGTAATCACATACACACACCTAGCTACCTAACTATACACAAATACACACACACACACACACACACACACACACACACACACACACACACACACACATGCACTGTGTCTCACACACATTCAAGCTGTTTTTATATACAAGATAGCCTGGGCAAGTGACTTGCCATTGGTTATGCTGACAAATGGCCCCTAGTGTAGGAAGAAGAGTACAGAATCCAGATCTCATGTCACATTTGATTGTCATGGGTCATTGAAGACAGGAAATGTGCCTGACTCTTTATGTGTCCTAAGCCCAATTTGTAACCAAAGATTTGTAATTCCTGACAGTTTGATTTAGTAGGGACATTCGACTGATTGACAAGAAAAGCTGCAAACTGTTTTTTTTAAAAAAAAAAAATACAACATAAACTGCGACTTTTCCTTAAAAACAAACAAACAAACAAATAACAACAACAATACTTAAAAGAGCCACAAGGTTTTCTTTAATTTACTGAGGTTAAGGTTAGGGTTAGGTTTACCTACAGCAATCATTATGTCAGTGGAAGGTCCTCTAAAGGATACTAAGACAAATGTGTGTTATACATGTGGGTCAAGTGAAAGAGAACAGGTCACTCTAAAGATCTATTATACATGCTTTAAAAATCTAATTCTGAGATGTCCTGGACAGCAAATAAATGAAGAAGTACATAAAACAAGCACCTCATGAAAATGTTTTATTTCATGCATTGTGGAACCATAAGAGTAGACAGACAAAAAATAAAGCACTGTATCAGTAGTTTCTTCATCCATCTCTCTCTCTCTCTCTCTCTCTCTCTCTCTCTCACACACACACACACACACACACACACACACACACACACACACAGAATGTTCAGATCAAATCAAGTTTCTGGAAAGCATACTCAGGACTGCAGCTGGTGTCCCAAAAAGAGGGATGCAATAAAGTGACACATCCTGTCACTACTGTGGCTTCGCTCGACTCGCCACTGAAACCCATGTCAGCCAGATTTGCTGATGAAGCACCTTCCCTCTTTTTTCTCTGACACTCTCTCGCCCACTTTTTACGCCGGTTTGCGACCCAGACCTGTGTGAGGGGCTTAAAAAAAGAAGTAGGAGGAGAGTGCATAAGTCAAGCAGGATAAGGACAGATCGAATGAGGGGAGGGGGTTTAGTGAGAATAAGGGAGGGAGGGAGAGAGAGAGAGAGAGAGAGAGAGAGAGAGAGAGAGAGAGAGCGCTTGCACAGTTGAATTCAAAGTGAGAGTGACATTGTATCAACTCACTATCACATCTCCTCCACACTGGTGTCCATCAGCTGTCCAGCCTTCTAACGTCCTTGACACACAAACAGGCTCTTCACCACACACAGCCTCAGACACGCCACTCACACACACATAATGAGTGAAGCTTAGCAATGTTGTTTGCCCTGCAAATGAGGCAAATAAAAAAATTGGTTGCAGTATTCAGTTAGTCGGACAGTGCATATATTAATTGCATATATAAACTACTGAAGCCAATGTACTAACTCTGCACAGATGCATACACATAAGTAATAACCGCATCATATAGTCATTCAATCATGGCACATACCGTACTGTGTGAGTAAATCTTAGGCAGTCTACATTTTCATCTTCCTTGAGTTCAGAATTTATGCACTGTGAAAGGTAAAGAAAATTTTGATTCGATTACATTTTTATTGGATGTTTTACTGTTCAGTATAGTAATTATTCTGCTGCTTGGAAAGTTTTGATTTCATCGATATTGGAGGCATGGACACTTTACATAATGTCTTACGCACAGCACTGTATCTCTGGAAGTCTTTTGATTTGAATGCAATAAATAAAGGATAGGGAATGGAGCCACATGAAGATGAGGCAAAGCAGGACCAGAGCTTATTAAAATGATATGACAATCTTCGGGGCTTGCCTGGAGAGGAAAATGTCTAAACAAAATGCAGCTACATTCAGTAAGTACTTGACTCCAGTAGTAAGCAGATGCTTTAATCAGCATTGAAGACGCATACTGCTGGAGTGACTGTGTGATCAGTTATAATTAAACAGCTGTCCCTATAAACATGGCCCCTTTTCCAGTCTTGCTTCATTTTTTTTTGCTGATTTAATTGTATGGAATTTGTTGTTTGAGACATTATTCAGGGCTGGGAGAACGTGTATTTCTTAAAGGCCTATTGGAAATCATTGTCATGACCCATTGCAACATGAGCGTAATCTGTCATACTCAGTGAACTAGCCTGTTTATCTTCAGAACAAGCATATTTACATTCAGAACAAGCCTATTTATCCTCAGAACTAGCCTATTTATCCTCAGAACTAGCCTATTTATCATCAAAACTAGCCTATTTATCCTCAGAACTAGCCTATTTACCTTCAGAACTAGCCTATTTATCCTCAGAACTAGCCTAGTTATCTTCAGAACTTCCCTATTTATCTTCAGAACTAGCCCATTTATCTTCAAAACTAGCCTATTTATCTTCAAAACTAGCCTATTTATCCCCAGAACTAGCCTATTTATTTATATTCGATAACTGCTTTATCTTGGTCAGGGTCATGGTGGATTCAAGGCAGGAGAATTCACCCCAGATAGAACACCAGTCCATTGCAGAGCACCATTCACACACACATATTACTTCCCTCTTTTGCACCCCAGCCAGGAAAACTGCATTTTTACATTCTCTGTCCTTTTAGTACAGTAGTTGTGTTTATGACATAACATTGGCTTCACCCATCATGACTTTAAATCTGAAAAGAACTTCATCAATATTGCTAGTAACAAGTAACCAGCTAGGTTAGATTAGTAATCAGGGCTGTACTCATTTAAGTTCATATCACATTTCAAGCTGGGTTTTTTTTTTTGGTGCATTTCACCAGGATTAAAGTGTTGCAGCATGTGACGCAGTACAGGTTAATTATCTGCTATAAATTGCCACTCAGTATTAGCAACACTAATGTGTACAAATGAAATTATTTGAACAAGACAATTAATAAATGAAAATTAAACGAATTAAAATGGCTTAAAATACAGGACAAATGTTTATGTTTAATGGTTTTGTTCAGTTAATTGAGTTTTTGGTATTCCCTGAACAAAGACTAGATTCATGCATTTTACCACAGTGCTTATGTTAAAGGTGCTTTATGCTTTATTTGACTTTAATGTCACATAATTGTTCATATCCAACAATACTAAGCCCTATTGCTCAGTTTTGAACCATGAACATCCAAACCCAACCCAACATCAAAACAAATCCCTGTATTGATTTATTGGCAGCAGATGCTGCTATGCTGGAATTATAATTACTTACATTGCATAAGCAGGGTTAAAAATATGGAATATGATTGGTTTCCATTAAATATTTAGCCTTGTTTGTGCAAGCATGCATTCATGATCTTACAGGTGTTTTCGCCTCAGCCAGCTGGGTAGCAATGAATAAGTTTTCTTAAATTCTCTTTGTAGTTCTATTTCCACACTAGTTTATTTATTCATATGTATTCACATAAAAATTGTAACCGTGGGTGTGGTAGATATTTTAATTACTTAATGTTGTGAATTATCATCTGTTACTTAGCATTCATTCCTCTATAGGCTATTAGCTAACATATTCTTGTATGAGCTGTTAGTGTGGGAGACTTCATCATTCCTTTGTCTTTGTGTTTTACTGAGGTGAAGGTGATCTAGTAGGGCTCCAGGCCAACCCTTAGGCCCTGCTTGAGCAGCCGGAGCATTAAAGGTACTCTTATTGACTGATTTCATGGCTGAACATTAGTGTCTGTGTAAAATGGAAAGAGATGAAACCCAATCCTCTGGCTTTGTCTAGTAAGAGGTGTTGAAAATAACACACACAATTCCCCTGCCCAGGCGTGTGTGCTAGACTGCTGACTTCTCCTACACACGGAAATACACAAACACGCACACATCACACACGCATGCATGCACACACACTCACACATATACCGGCATCTAGAATGAGTTTACAGCAAGTAAAAATGTATTAAACTTCATAATGACGTTTTTGCACATAGTGTTATACACAAAGTCAGAGAGTTTCTCATGCCCTAGCACACACACACACACACACACACACACACACACACACACACAGTCAGCCATCCTGCCCAAACAAAGCCTTAAGATTGTTAAGATTGTAATGTAGATTGACAGATATTCAAGAAGTGCTGTGGTTAATAAAAAATTCAGGCTTGTTAACAGGGGTGTGTATGTGTGTGTGTGTGTGTGTGTGTAGTGCAGTGCAGTGCAGTGTAATGCTAACACCTCACATTCCAATTCACATTAAGCATGAAGCATTCTTTCCTATCACCTGAAAAATGTTTATGTTTGCGCACTCATAATTCTTGATGTACAGTTCATATTCTCTTGTCATTGCATCTATCATCTTGCACATGTAGATGCAATGTAACATAACTCTTATAAATGACATCAATTTATCAGCCCTGTTTTTTTTTTCAGTTCACCCTCTTGCTAATTTTTTTCAACTTCTTGAACTGTCAAATAGTCAAAGATTAACAGTTGTCCATGATTATGTCCATACTGTTTCCACATTGCTGGCTACTTTCCTCCCTGCCCTCAGTGAGATGCATTGGACTGGAATGTATGGAATTAAATTTGTGCAAAATGTATTGAATGTAACTTTTCAATAAATGATCAAAAATATACAATGAGAAAGAAGAAAAACACTCTGAAACCGAAAACAGTGAACTCAGTGCCAAAAATGTAACATGGTCTTCATCTTAACTGTATTCTTTGTTAACAGTTTTCTAAGCTTCCTTTTTACTAATCATGGTTTATGAATGTGCTGCCAGAGTTTTCATCTACGCTTTCAAACTATTCACTTATGCTGCGCAAGTTTACGTTTGCCATTCTGGCACAAATTGCTTAACAGCAATTTACTCTCATTGGCTAGTGAGATTTGGATTGACAGCTCCCTGACCAGGAAGTAGAGACTTCAGTGTAATTTTGGAGAGTATTCTGTATGTTATAGTGTTTGTACTTTGTAGTGGAAATTACTTACTTACTTTGTCAGTATATTAATTCATAATTAATATTTGAAGCTTGGGTAGTCTCATACGACTATTTTTTTTAGATGAGCTCTCAGGAGCGGCATCGTCCTCGTCGTCATCATCATTATCATCCTCCTCCTCAGCTGGACACTCAAGCTGTTGATCCAGATCTCACTAACCAATGAGAGTAAATCGCTGTTAATGAGGCCACATGAGAGGTTTGTGCCAGAATGGTGAACATAAACTTGTGGAGCGCAAACACAAACTTTGAAAGCATGAATGAAAACTCTGGCAGCGCATTCATAAACCATGATTAGTGAAAAGGAAGCTTAGAAAACTGTTAACAAAGAATGCTGCTTATTTGAAAACCATGTTAAATTTCTGCCACTGAGTTTATTGATTTCAGTTTCAGAGTGTTTTTCTTCTTTCTCATTGTATATTTTTGTTCGTTTCTTGAAAAGTTATGTTCAACACTTTTGGCACAAATTAATTCCGTACATGTGGGGCATCTGTAAAAAGATTCACTGTAAAAAGTTTATGACATTAGTTAGCTTCCTGTAGGGATGGACCATTTCTCCCAACAGTTTGAATCTCACAGAACTTTGACCAATGTGCCCAAAGGTGATGTTTTTTGTTTGGACTATATGTGTCTATTGTATGAGGCATAGAATTCTCGACATTGTTAACATTGCAGCATCATACAGCCTCATGACGGCAGGGCACGCAGAGCTATACTGGATCTTCATATGAGATTTCTCCTTATTTCTTCCTTGTTGCACCCCACCTCACCATACTCAAAATAAATTCCAGCATCTCTCTATGTTCCCCATGAGAAATTAATTACATTCTTCTTGAAGTAAAATGAATATTTGCCAGTTGATTGTTGCCCATCCTCTCATTTCAAGGCAGGCGCTCATGGTGGCTCTGAAGTGCACTAACAGTTGATGGCACCATTAGCTTGAATTGTTTCTACTAAACCTTATCTTTTCTACTTCATTCACCCTGTTTTTTATAACCCAATTGTCCTCTTGTGTAATGTCGAATTAATTAAATTCATTTAAAATAATATCATCTTATGGAGCCACAAAGAGGAGATCACGTACTCATAATAAGACATGATTAATACAGTAAATCGTGTTGATAAGTATGACTTGTGTGAGGGATTCATTAATTCAGAGCCTTGTCTCTGATAAAGCAGGGAGTAGACAGCAGTTTATTTTTATGGAATGATATCATAACTGGGACAGCTTTTTAGACATAGTGCTCTGTCAGCAGTAGCCTGGTGTTAGAGGGTTTTTTTATACTGATGGGTAAAAAACATTTCTCAGGGTTTTTTTTTTTTTTTTTTTTTTTACTTAGAAAAGCACTTTTCAGACAGGGCGTCTGAGGAAATGTGTGGACATGGCCTGCAGAGTGGGGTTTTAACATATACTAATAGCTAGTCTGCTCCCTCTGGTATTGTATTTACGTGTGTGTGTGTGTGTGTGTGTGTGTGTGTGTGTGTGTGTGTGTGAGTGTGTGTGTGTGTGTGTCAAGCCTCTGAAGTCACTGACTTTGACCTCACCCAAATGCTGTCCTGCACTGCCCATGTGTTTATGTATGTCTATGATAGCTACGATTATGAAGGTGTCACCTGTATAACGGCCTGCTATTGTATGTGGTTATGTGCTTCTGACAACCTTGATACCATCTGAAAATGAACTTTGCTGTTTCAACCCCCTAACTTTTTTCTGTCTTTTTGTCTGTCTGTGCTTCTCTGTCTCTAAAGGCAAATCTGTGCCTAATATTAAGGGGCTTTCATTCACATCCCTGAGTGAACAAGCAGGTTCAAATAACAGAAACCTTTCCAGAATCTTTTATTCCAAATCTGAATAGAATATTTTGACTGTAGTGCAGGGGTTTAATAAATAAGATAATACAGATGTATATACAGTTCAGGTACTGTATTAAAGTACCATAAACAGCTAATGGGAGAATGTGGACTATAATGCAAGTCTACCATGTGTACTGTGTGTACATCCTCTTTAATAACTCAACCACGTTTTAATATGAGACTATGGTCTATATTACTCCTATATAGCATGACTTCATATATAACACATCACTTTGCAAAGTCAGAGGAAAGTGATATTTTGAGGGAAGCTACCAGATTTCATAAGTTTTTATGCAGCACCATTACTATGTACTGTCACCTACAACTAACATGTTTCGACACTCCTCCTCTATGTATTGAACCTCTTGCTTGCTTGTTCAATTCAATTCAATTCAATTCAATTTTATTTGTATAGCGCTTTTTACAATAGACATTGTCTCAAAGCAGCTTTACAGAAATATCAACATGGTATACAGATATTAAAGGTGCGAATTTATCCCAACTGAGCAAGCCACTGAGTGGCGACGGTGGCAAGGAAAAACTCCCTAAGATGTTTTAAGAGGAAGAAACCTTGAGAGGAACCCGACTCAGAAGGGAACCCATCCTCATCTGGGTAACAACAGATAGTGTGAAAAAGTTCATTATGGATTTATATGAAGTCTGTATGGCCTTAGGAGCAGCCGTAGTCCCAGCAGTCTGGAATTAGAGAAGATTTGAGCTCCATCCAGAGGCAGAAAGGATCTGGATCTCTAGTATCTCCATAAATTCATGTGGGGCTCGGCGAAAGGAGAGAGGGAGAAAAAAGATTATTATGACTGCGAAGTAGTAGAACAGAATCTAGTCAGGGTAGGCTTGAGTAAACAAATACATTTTAAGCCTAGACTTAAACACTGAGACTGTGTCTGAGTCCCGAACACTAATAGGAAGACTGTTCCATAACTGTGGGGCTCTATAAGAGAAAGCTCTTCCCCTTGCTGTAGCCTTCACTATTCGAGGTACCGTCAAATAGCCTGCATCTTTTGATCTAAGTAGGCGTGGCGGATTATATAAAACCAAAAGGTCGCTTAGATATTGTGGCGCGAGACCATTTAGTGCTTTATAGGTTAATAAAAGTATTTTATAGTTAATGCGAGATTTTACTGGGAGCCAATGCAGTATTGATAATATCGGTGTGATATGGTCGTACCTTCTAGTTCTAGTTAGGACTCTAGCAGCTGCATTCTGGACTAACTGGAGCTTATTTATATTCCTACTGGAACATCCAGACAGTAAGGCATTACAGTAATCTAATCTAGAGGTGACGAATGCATGAACTAGTATTTCCGCATCATGTAGTGACAATATGTTTCTTATTTTAGAAATATTTCTGAGATGAAAGAAGGCTATCCTAGTAATATTATCTACATGAGCATCAAATGATAGGCTGGAGTCAATAATCACTCCAAGGTCTTTAACTGCTGCACATGATGAAACAGAAAGACCATCCAGAGTAACCATGTGATCAGAAAGATTACTTCTAGCTACACGTGGGCCTAATAAAAGTATTTCTGTTTTATCAGAATTAAGTAGAAGGAAGTTAGTTAACATCCAATGTCTAATGTCCTTTACACAATCCTCAGCTTTACTAAGCTTCTGTCTGTCCTCTGGCTTCGCTGAAACATACAACTGTGTATCATCAGCATAACAGTGGAAGCTAATTCCATGTTTACGAATAATTTGACCTAGGGGTAGCATATATAAAGTAAAGAGCAGTGGGCCTAAAACAGAACCCTGTGGAACTCCAAAAGTAACCTCAGTACGCATGGAGAATTCACCATTTACATCTACGAACTGATAACGATCGGTCAGATAAGACCTGAGCCAGGAGAGGACTGTTCCCTTAATACCAACAACATTTTCTAATCTATCAAGGAGAATAGTGTGATCTATAGTATCAAAAGCTGCACTAAGGTCGAGTAACACAAGCAGAGAGACACAACCCTGATCGTAGGTCAGTAGAAGGTCATTTACTACTTTAACTAATGCTGTCTCTGTGCTATGATGAGGTCTAAACCCTGACTGATACATTTCATGAATGTTATTCCTATCTAAGTACGAGCATAACTGCTTTGCTACAACCTTTTCTAAAATCTTAGAGATGAAGGGGAGATTTGATATTGGTCTATAGCTGGACAATTGAGACGGGTCAAGATCAGGTTTTTTAATCAAGGGTTTAATAACTGCTAATTTAAGTGATTTAGGTACATAGCCAGTGCTTAGGGAAGAATTGATTATATTTAGAAGTGGTTCAATTACTCCTGGACAAATCTGTTTAAACAAACATGTAGGTACGGGATCTAGTATGCAAGTTGATGAATTGGCTGAAGAGATTAATGTAGCTAGTTCGGTCTCTCTAAGCGAAGCAAAATACTCTAAACATTGATCTGATATTGCTACATTGTCATGTAATGGGTTTGTTACAGTACTGTCCGGTTTTAATTTAATGGCCTGTATTTCACGTCTAATATTTTCAACCTTATCGATGAAAAATTTCATGAAATCTTCACTGCTATGTAATGATTGAGTGTTTCTCTCTGTAGTGGTTTTATTCCTAGTTAATTTTGCTACTGTGTTGAAAAGGAATCTAGAATTGTTTTTGTTGTCTCCTATTAAGGTGGAGAAATAGATTTTTCTAGCATCGCCAAGAGATTTCCTATATTTCAGTAGGCTCTCCTTCCATGCTGTTTGAAATATCACCAGTTTGGTTTGACGCCATTTACGTTCTAATTGTCGAGTTGTCTGTTTTAAGGTTCGCGTTTGATCGTTATACCAGGGTGCTAATTTTTTTTCTCTAATTATTTTCCTTTTGAGTGGAGCCACTCTATCTAGCGTGTAGCGGAGTGTTGACTCCAAGCTTTCAGTCGCCTGATCAAGTTCTATGTGATCTGACGGTGATCCAGATCTAATTGATGTTTCTGCGAGGTTATTTATGAAGCTCGGTGCAGTAGCTGATGTGTAGGTACGTTTTACGCGGTAGCGAGGCTTGTTCCATTGTTAATGCCAGTGTGTCCTGCACTCTGCAGTCTCACTCCAGATCCTTTTTGCCGTTTCCATCTGATTGCTTTCAGCTTTGTAGCGTAAAGCCACTGTGGGGGTATTTTACACTCAGAGTGCAGCAAAAGACAAGCAGGTTAGGAATTCATACAGATATGGACTCGGACACAAGATTCTGAATGGAGCCCGCTAATGTCAAAAAGTAATCCAAGGCCACAGCTCTATTTCTTGTACTTGTACTTGCAAGACTGGTATGGGAGCTCTTATTTCTTATAGAAATCCAATGCTGTAAAGGTGCTGGTGGAGAGACAATTCAATGCACTATTGTGTGAGTGTGTGAATATATGACTATATACACCAAGGATTAATGACATATTGATGTTTGACATGCCAGGGCTGGACTGGGACAGAAAAGTCAGGCCTGGAGTCTCACATTCACCCAGGCCACCCCATACACCCAACAAATTATGAGCCTTCTGACCACCTATGGCAATGTACACTCATTTACCAATTGATTTGAAAGTCCTGTACACCTTCCCATTCCTGAAAATGTTTAATGGTGACTTTGGCATGGTTGTTGGTGACATACTGGTTGGTTTGAGTATCCATCCATCCATCCACCCATCCATCCATTTTCTGTACTGCTTATCCAACGCAGGGTCACGGGGAGCCTGGAGCCAATCCCAGGAGACTTAGGGCACAAGGTGGGGGACACCCTGGATGGGGTGCCAACCCATCACTGGGCACAATCGCACACACATTCACACACTACAGATGACAATCAGCCTACAATGTATGTCTTTGGACTGGGAGAGGAAACCGGTGTACCCAGAGGAAACCCCCCAAAAGCACTGGAAGAACATGCAATGGAAGAAAATGCAGACTCTATGTACACAAATGTGCTTACCACTAAGCCACCGTGAACCCTGGTTTGAGTATTTCAGACAATTCAATTTTATTTTTTTATTTATATAGCGCGTTTAATAATGGACATTATTGCAAAGCAGCTTTTAGAAATCTGGATAAAGATTTAAATTTGTCCTTTATGAGCAAGCTAGAGGTCATGGTGGCAAGGAAAAACTCCCTGAAACAACATGAGGAAGAAACCTTGACAGTAACTAGACTCAAAAGGGAACCCATCCTCTTCTGGATGACATCGGATAGTGTATTCATGATTCATCCACAAGTTATACTATATAGTCACACAGTGTATTGAAAGGAACTTGAGTATGAACATTAGGGTTGTTTTTGATTTCATCAGAGTTTTAACTTTAAGTCTATAATATAAAACTGAAATTAGCCACTATTCAAGGATTGGGACGTTTGCATAAACTGTTTTAAGCAAGTACAGTCTTTAGGCTATCCAAGTAAGAACATCCGCAGCCATCTTTAATGTAAACGTGTGGAACCATCCATATCTATCTTATGGCAAACTTGTGGGGCCATCCTCAGCAATTCAGAACAATACATACAATACCATCCTCAGCAGCATTGAAAGATTCTCTGGTAAAGGAGGATCCAAGCAGAACCAATATCACTATCTTAATATTGAAATATTGTGACAAATAGTTTAAAAAAGAAAAAAGGTTTTCTTTTTGTCCGTACTGTACCTGTAATTTCACTCCTTGTTCTTGGCTGATGGTGAAGTTTAGGCCTACCATCTAACACAGCTAACTGCCAACTAAATAAGTAGTCACTGACTATCAGTGTAGGCTATTACTTTTAGTTTATATGCTTACAGTTTATACATAAACTACATCACTTTTAGTTTATAGTTATAGCTGCTAGCTAAAGATCCCTAGGCTATATGGGGATATGACAGCACTTACTGCTTTTGTCAGGACAATTTTTTTTTTTTAAATAGATAACCATGAATAATATCCACTTTCAGTATGAATTGTAACAAACAATCTCTACAGCCTAATCATGTCAATTAAGCAGCCAGCTGTGATTTTACTTCTTATATAGTTATATTGAGGTTAATACATCCTAATTAGAAAACATTACCTATGTGTTTGCAGATCAGATTGACCTGCACTTGAAGTTACTTTAAAAAAGGCTGTTACTTTATTGAATTTTACAGCATCCTCATGGAAGGCCTTTCTTTTTTGTGCCCTTTTACTCAACTTGGCTGCTGGTTGTTCTGACTTCAGCACATCTACATTGCTTTCTGTTTCAAGTTGTTTATATTTGCAGAAACCAGAAAGAGATGAGGCAATTGATGACCAATCGCAGTGCAAGACTAGCAAGTCATGATTAACCAATCATGTGGATTAACTAGTCCCGTTTGACTATATGGACCAAACATAATTTCCAGGAACTGCAGGATATGACAGTCATTTGGTTGTATCACAGACAAAAACAAAAGAATGTGCAGGCAAACAAGACAGATCAAGCAAGACATCAAGACATCAAGCAAGACAGACCAGGCCACCAGGATTTCTCCCAAATCTCCCAGTGACTAATCCAGGCCTATGACATGCAATATCAACAAACGATATTTCTGAGCTACACTCTGTAAGTAAGTGGACAATGAGACTTTTTTCGTTGTTTTTCTTTCTATTTACCAGCACCTGCAACCTGGGGCATCAATTTTAAAGGCATTTATGAAATAATCCTAAGTGTTGATGTATGATTATTTCTTCAAAGTTTTTACGCATGAAGAATACTTTCCTGCTTATGGCCTTCTATTGTATTCTTATATGGTAAAACACAAGCAATTAATAGCTGGTAATTAACAGTGGCAACTGTTTAAAATAATATAATATTTATATAATGTATATAACCCTGTCCAGGGTGTACCCCGCCTTGTGCCCTGGGATAGCCTACAGGTTCCCCGTGACCCTGAAAAGGAGTAAGCGGTAGAAGATGGATGGATGGATGGATGGATGGATAATGTATATAGTGCTCACTTTTGCGAACTGAGGAATTATAATCAACACTTGGACTGTATTCCAAGATAATGGCTTAATTCCAAAAGTAACGTTAATACTTACACAAAGAAGTGGAATAGGCAAGGTTTTCATTTCACTGCAAGTTATATACTGTATATAATTCTGAATGTAACAAATAAAAATCTTGAATCTTGAAAGTTACTCGTATTTAGACTCAGGTTAAGCAGCTTTTAAGTTGATTTTCTGGGTGTGCAATTCAGATTATTCAAATCCTTTAGGTCATGCCTCTGAGGTTGCTTGACGTATGCAATGCTATTAATTAACAGAGTCATATTTATATATTTAATATTGACCTCAAACAGCATTGCATTTTTTTTATTGTTATTATTATTATTATTATTTTTAACATTTTTAAATTTCAGTATGACATATTGCGGTTGCATAAAATTTTCAGACAGTGAATGAGCACAAAAAGAGTTTTGTATGCATAATCTTCACATCTTTTTCAAGCCTCAAATGTCATGTTTAATTTAAAAAAAACAAAAAAAACTATGAGACTTAGGATATGTGTTCCCATGTAGAATATTACAGATGTATCAGGTGATTGCTTCAAACAATTGCTCCCTTCTAATTAGGTAACACTTTAATAAGGACCAGAGGTTTCACTTCCACTTTGGTAGTGGATGAAGCAATTGAGCCGAGGGAGTACACCACACTAATCTTTCACCGTGTCTTTATTTTGTTTTGCATGATTTTCAGTCCCTTCAGTAGTAAATAGTTAAAGTCTCGAGTCTCCTTGAGTCACGTGCCAACTATATGCGTGGATTCAATAGCTTAAGTGGGCATTTTGAACGATTAGAAGGAATCACACTTACATTGCCTTAAACTCACACACACACACACTGAACTCCCCACCAGCACCAATTTTAGGACATTCGATTTGAAATAAGAACTCCTATATCAAACAGCCTTGGCAGCTCTCTCGTACCTGTGTGTACAGTAAATAGAGTTGTTTCTTTGGATTCTTTTTCTCATAAGAGGGCTCCATTCAGAAGTCTCTGTGTCTGAATCCATATCTCTATGAATTCCTGACCTGCTTGTCTTTTGTTGCCCTTAATTTAGGGCCAAGAGGCTGCACTGAGTGTACACTCTTACAACACACCCCAGTGGCTTTGTGCAGAAGTGCTGGAAGCAATCAGACAGAAATGGCAAACAGGACTCCGCATGAGACTGCAGAGTGCAGGACAGACTGGCATTGAACAGTGGAAAACGTGAGGAAGAGGTACAATGCACAGAGGAGGCGTGAGGAAGCATGTCAAGGACAGGTTACAGTATAGATTAGAGGCACTGCTTAAAAGATTGTCTTACCTCGCTATTTTGAGACTTAATGGCTTCCCTCTCTATTAGCTTATTCTGAATTTTCAGGTGTTATAGTATAATGGATTTATATTCATAATGATCTCTCTCTCTCTCTCTCTCTCTCTCTCTCGTTCTCTATTTCGCTTTTTTTCACACATACAAAGCAAGCTTGCCCTTTCTCATGCACACAAGATACAAACTTCTCAAAATCTCAACACATTTTGAAGTCTGAACACAAGTGTGGCATTTGTTTGTCTGTTTGTTTCAGGGTTATCAGGTATAATTATTACAAACCTTTATGTGTATTTTCACATTGACCTGATTGAATGAACATTAATTGCACTGATTACCAAATGCAATTAATGAAATCATTTAGTCACAATAAAAATTTGAGGACTCTGGATGTCCATTCCATCCCATTATTAACTTATCAACTTATTAGTAATTCATGCTGATTAGAATGGTAGATGGGAAGACCAATACAGGCCACCACTTGCAGCCTTTTGAACTGTGGCTGTTGGACTGCTCTGATGGACTGCCCTTCCTGCATTTACATCGTAATCAGTACCACTGCACCTATGCTAATCAAAGGTTAGTGATAGGCTGATGCATCCGTGTGCATTTCAAAAAGAGCAGCCGATTGGCAGGCACAAAAAAACAGTGTTCTGTTTGGAGTGTTCTTTTACTCCAAAACAACTAATAAGGGTAATAAAAGCTGTTAAAGATGCAGTGATGCAATCACAATTTCATAGTGTAAAATTTTAACATCAAATAATAATAATAATAATAATAATAATAATAATAATAATAATAATAATAGGGCGCACGGTGGCTTAGCGTTTAGCACGTTCGCCTCACACCTTACAGGGTCAGGGGTTCGATTCCCACCGTGGCCCTGTGTGTGCTGAGTTTGCATGTTCTCCCCGTGCTGCGGGGGTTTCCTCCGGGTACTCCGGTTTCCTCCCCCAGTCCAAAGACATGCACGGTAGGCTGATTGGCATGTCCAAAGTGTCTGTAGTGTATAAATGGGTGTGTGAATGTGTATGTGATTGTGCCCTGCGATGGATTGGCACCCTGTCCGGGGTGTACCCCGCCTTGTGCCCGATGCTTCCTAGGATAGGCTCCAGTTTCCCTGTGACCCTGAAGAAGTATAAGGGGTATAGAAGATGGATGGATGGATAATAATAATAATGATAATAATTGTTTTAAAGAGTTGTTTTCTCAAAAGTAAAGGCAAAATAAATTCTTTGGAACTTTTAAAAATGATTTGTATCTAAACCTGTACTGCACTGCCTTTGTCAGATGCCAAAAGACTTCATAACCAAGCAGTAGCAGATCCCTGCTCCAATATATTGACTTTTAAAAGCAGTCTACCTGTTTCACGGTCCTGGATTTCCGATTAGAATAATGTGTAATTAGTGGTGGTCTGTGGCCCCGTGGAGCTAGGCAATGTGGGAAGGGGGGGGGGGGGGTCAGAGAGATTTCTGATTACCTGACAAGTTAGGGCCAGAAAGGCTACACTTAGCCCATTAAAGATTTTCCAGTGTGACATTTGAGAGCAGCTTCCACGTTGTGCGCTACCTCACCATTTTTCTGTTCACTGGGCATCAATTTAGAGAGAGAGAGGGGGAGAGAGAGAGAGACAGAGAGAGAGAGAGAGAGAGAGAGAGAGAGAGAGAGAGAGAGAAGTAGGGCGGCGAGGGAGAGGCCACCAGACAGACACACTGGCACAAATGGATTTCATTCATTGAGGTGAACTGTACTTGGCTGATAAATGCACTTCCTTGAATGTCAGCAAATGTCACTTTTGAAGACATTTACTGTTGCTTTAATAGCTTCCCCAAACTTACAAAGAATGAAGAAATGAAAATAGAAAAAACAGCAATGTGTGTGTGCGCGTGTGTGTTTGTGTGTGTGTGTTTGTGTGTGTGTGTGTGTGTGTGTGTGTGTGTGTGTGTGTGAGAGAGAGAGAGAGAGAGAGAGAGAGAGAGAGAGAGAGAGTGTGAGAGAGTGTATGTGTGTTTAAGAAGAATGAAGAGCGAGAAATGGGTTGGGACATTGTCCCTTCCACATGATTAAGCAATGAGACATATGAGAAGTCTCACACCAGTACACCAGAAAGTAGTTAAACTAGTTGGATGGTGCAGACTACACTAAAAAAAATCAATTGGGGCAGAGTAGTGAAGAAAAATATAGAGTAGCATAGAGTATTAATAATGAATAATAAGCATTTAAACTTACGAAATCACTATTCACCTTTTCATGCAAAAATATGGAAAGATTATTTTAAGTAAATGTGTGCAATTTCTGTGTTTAAAATTTTAAAATGAACTTATTTTATTTGAGTGAATGATGCTGCAGGCATAAGTGTTCCATGATTCAAATTGAGAGTTCAGAGTTAAATTAATTTTCAGTACAGTATAAGTGTAAGTACAGCCTTCTAGTTGTACAGTCATAGAGTGGGCAAAAATGCATATAAAGAGATTGATTATTTAGATATTTTAGAACATGCCATAAATTCACCCATTTAGTGCATGGTGCACTTTACAGTAAAGTGACAAGCTCTAAATTTTTGTTTTGATTCAGATTATGTGGTTTGTTTTTTTTTGTTTACATTGCCATGTGCCAGGGTTTTGGTCTTATGTCCACTCCTGTCTGGTCACTGTTCTGCTATGTTATGTGTGCATCTGTTCTGAGACTAGTTTTTCTATGTTTAGACATAGAAGCCTGTGTTACTGTTTATGATTATATATGTACCTGTGATTACTTTGTCCGTCTCTTCCTTGATCCCTGCTATGTTTCATGACTGCAATTAATGGATTTTTTTTTCAAAAATCCAGAGCCCAAATAAATATTTTATGCACTTGCATATTGCCTTTTCTAACATATTCAACAGATGATTAAATGAATATATTTTAAGGCATGTAGTTTAAATGACTGTGTTTGAGTAATCTGCAAAAAAAAAAAAAAAACCTATCAAAAATAACAACAACCCTTTCTTTTAATATGGAATCAAAGTAATTTTGCATTATTTATTTGGTAGCAACTGACCCTATTTTGGACTATTGGACTGGCATTATTTAGTTAATTGTACTTGATTTTCTTAAGTAGACTTTACTACAAAAGTATGTCTCTAAAATTACTTAAATGCTGTGTAGTATTGTTGCCTCACTTTTGTAAGGAGATAAAACATATTACCTTTACAGCATTGAGAAAAAGGAAAATGTGCTTTATTTGAAGCAAAGCAAGGTGTATACTTTCTATCATCATCAGTTTTTGTATTAAACTACACCTTAATAAATAAAGGATCTTCATATTGTGATGAGTGTGTAACAAATGCATCCTGCAGCAGAGATGCCAGTGCTTAAGGAGCACTTCATAGATTTATATAAAAAATATATTTTTAAAGCCCAATAACACAAAAGGACTTTTCCTTAGACCACAATCACAAATATAATTTAAAATTCAGAGACATAAAAACAGATAAGCTGGAGCACTGGTATTTAAATGATTATGTAACTAAGTGCAAACTGAATATCATTTTGAAGATGTTATTCATATTAACAATATCTTCTAAAGGGCGGCACAGTGGCACAGGGGGGAGTGTTGACACTGCCCAGCTCCCAGGTCATAGATTGATCCTGAGCTCAGGTTACTGTTTGTGTGGAGTTTTTGTGCATGTTCCTCTCATGCCTGTGTGGGTTTCCTCCGAGTTCTTCGGTTTCCTCCCAGATACTAAAAACATGCTAATGGATGGATTGATTCTGCTAAATTGTCTCTAGGTGTGAATGAGTGTGTGAATGTGTGTGTGTGCGTGATGCCCTGTGATGGACTGGTGTCCTGTTCAGGGTATGTCCCCATACTCGTCCCAAACTGTTCCCAGGATGGGCTCCCATTATGGAATCCGTGACTCTAACAAGTGGAAAGTGGTTACTGAAGATGAATGAATGAATCACTTTTCACATTTTTTTGTCTAGAGCCAATGCTGGTGTATCAAAAATAATTACTAGGAAATGTGTGCACATATATATATGAGTATTTTAAAGGGGTGTATTTCTGCTTTGTTCTCATTCACCAGTATTATGTTTTAATTGTATTCTGTAGAGTACAAATATTAAAATAAATAAATAACATTTCAACATTCATAATCGACACAAAAACCAACAAAAGGGAAGTTTTCCAATGCAAGTTCTATTAAAATAATGTACAGAATACTATGTTATTATTATTATTAATTTTTTTTTATTTATTTTTTACCTTCTACTACAGTAGTGTAGATGATAAAGTATGGTTTTACATTCAGCTTAGAATGACCAGGTTAAGACCAGGTTATGTTTTTTTTTTTTTTTTTTTTTACTGCATTCTTTGAATCAAATGATGATGATAAAGTGTGGTTTGTGTATTCAGGTTGAAGTCCAATGTTATGCTTTAAAAAAAAAACATACCTGGCATACAATGACAAACTGAAACCGCTGGCTCTACTTAAATGCTTTTGACCTGTGTATGGCTCCTTATGATGGTTTAATGCATGCGGTTGTAACCTGGGCAACCCCACTTCAGTTACATCCATAAAGACAGCCCACACACTTCTGATAATCCCCATTTCCAGTAGTTGCTACAGTTACAAATTAACTTTGGTCCTTATAACTGGTTCCTCTATGACATCCCACTAATCCTTTTTTACAGAATTTGTTTTTCATTCAGGAATAATAATGCAGATATGGGATTATGGGCCACTACATTTTGCCTCTACCTTCTGTTTGTTCTGAATTATATAGATCACATTCCAATCCCCCACAGAGTAAGGCAATGTCAGTTGTATTTACCATGAGAGACTGTAAGAAATGCAGATCGTATTTGTTTATAGTGCCACAGAAGGCAAAATTATCTGCTTGTCTTGACTTCCCAAAAACAAACTGTTTGAGTGGAATATTGTCAAAATGATTCTCCTAGACATTATTTCTTTTTTCATAGTGTGTGCACTCACCTCTGTGATCATGTAGGAATAGGTTATGCAGTGCAGGAACAAGCTCAGAAATAGGAAGGGTGGGAATATACTGCAAAACCATAGCCAAACAAATCAGAGAAGTAGTAATGAACAATGACATTTGGTTCATCCATTCTTCTCTGTGTCCGACTGTTGGGGTCACTACTACAATGCAAAGATATCATCTATAGCTCAGCCAATGACAGAACTTAGAGGGAAAGAGACCTCTTG
This sequence comes from Ictalurus furcatus, assembly GCF_023375685.1. Lineage (NCBI taxonomy): Eukaryota > Metazoa > Chordata > Actinopteri > Siluriformes > Ictaluridae > Ictalurus > Ictalurus furcatus. Next base: position 13,227,526 of record NC_071257.1, on the reverse strand, counting down.
GCTTGACCATGTGTTTGGTTGTGCTTGTGTTTGAGAAAGAGTTTATAAGAAAAAGCAGGACTGTAGACTGATTTTCTGTGGATTTGTATATTGGTGTTGCAGCTGTATGTTGGTGTTATTTTGGTGTTACAGCTATAAAGATCAGCTTTGCATCAATTAATGACCATGCACCACCCTGGAATCAGCACATTTCAAATGCTGAACACACACTAACACCAGGATGAAAAATTAAATTCAATAATATTAGGTCAGGTAAGTTAAAAATATAATTGCACTGAACTGGCTGCAGCACGAACAACACAAATTGTAAAATATTGAAATAAATTATAATACTGTTACATAAAGTTTATCTCTGATCCACCAAGCTTAATGCTTCTATGACGTGTGGTACAATCAAGAACACGCCTGGTAGGAGAGTGAGAGAGGGAGAGAGGGAGAGAGAGAGAGGACATGAATGAGTTTTGATAACACTCAACTAGTCTGCAGCTAAATAGACTTGAATGCTTCTTGCTGCTGTGCATAAACAGATGTAATGAGGCTAATGGAGGCAATATCAAGACAGACAGATCAGAGCGCGCGCACACACACACACACACACACACACACACACACACACACACACACACACAAATAAATAATTGCGTAGTAGCATTGAGCATTGAGTTGGGTTTGGGAATGAAGAGTACCACTCATAGCTCTCTCTCTCTCTCTCTCTCTCTCTCTCTCTCTCTGAAAAAGCTAGCAGATAAATCATTTAATTAGTGACAAGCTACCAAGAAGACTTTTTGTTCCAGTTTTCATTCCAACAGGCAAAGACTTTAATAACTCACTGTCAGTTAGACAACAGATTTTATTGACTTACATACTGTGTATATATATATATATATATATATATATATATATATATATATATATATATATATATATATATATATATATATATATATGCAGCAGCTGGTCATATCATCTATTACACATATCAGTATGTAAAACATAAAAATTTTGGCGTGGTATTTTACAGGTGATCAGAACTGTCAGAATTAACAAACACATTGCCAGTCAAAATCTACATATAGTCATTATGTGCTGTAGAGGTTTTCCCTATGAATGAAAGTAGTCAGTTCTCAAACGCTGCATATTCTGGGTTAGGGTGCTAAAAATAGACAAAGACAAAGGACTTGACTAAAGTTCGAGGACAGGCCTTGTGTGGTTTTACAAAAAAAGAAGAGAGAAAACCTATGACGTTGTGATGTTATTGTGTGTTCCTGTTTGAGTTGATGACATAAACCTATGAAAACAAACATGAGTACACGGTGACTAGGGCACATCCTCTTTTAGGAAGGAAGAGGACTTAATGTCGAAAGCAAGCAACAGTATCAACAGTCTCTTTAACCTCGCCATGAACCATGAACTTAAGACGAGCTCCCAATAACTTCCCATTACCTCTGTGTGACTTATTAGCAGACAAATGCACCAGGGCATCACACACAGGCTGGCCCCCAAACCGTACACTACAAACCTTTGTCCGGTTTCTTCCTGTCTTGTAGTTAGTCCAGTTGTTTAACCACTGTCCTGAAAAAACTTTCCTTTTTTTAAATAGTTAAATATATTTTTATATGTATTTTTTAAAATTCAGCTTGTTTAATAGTTTTCCCTCCCAATCACAAGTGTGTGACCCAACTTTAGCCAATTCAAGTACATGAAAGGGGTGGGGTTAGATGGGGTTTACATGAACTCAAGTACATTATTTCTTCGGGCACTATGCAGTATGTGACGCGACCATGTAATGAAATGGTGAGTCACTTAATGAGCCACTTGACGAAGGTACGGAGTATAAGCACTAGCCTACTTTGGACATTAACGATTTAAAGGATAAAAATTTGCTACATTGACTATGCAGAATTTGCCTGATTAAGCCGAAGGTAATTTTGAACTTCCACTTATAGGCCTCTACTATAAGTAAAGGAGAGAGAGAGAGAGAGAGAGAGAGAGAGAGAGAGAGAGAGAGAGACCTTGGGTATCAAATTTATTTAACCTGGGTTAAATTTTATTTCAACTTATCTTAAGTGCATCATAGTCAAATACTGTCCAAATATACCAGTTCATCATATTAGTGATTCAACTTCCTGTTAGGCTAGATATATTTTAACCTATAAGATACCTATAAGATAAATTTCCTGTAACCGACTGTAATAATTGTCAAACAGCGTCTGTTCACTAATCGTTTAATTATATGAAAATACTAATGATAATTAAATCGTGTTGAGCCAGGATAGAGATTTATTTGCCAGGTAACTATCAGAAAACTGCGTAAAGAAGTTCATTCGTATAAATGAGCTTTTGTTTTGTGAGCTTACCAAAACTTTGTAGAGACTGCCTTTACTCACTTTCCTTCTCTAATTTTTGAAATGTATAAGAAAGAAAGAAAGAAAGAAAGAAAGAAAAAATGTATAAGCTCAAAAGACATAAAATACTTGCTATTAATGTTTTTAGCATTTGATTATAAGTTCCAATTTCAACAAAGTTAAGTGCAAATTTGGTTCAGTAATTTGAGTCTTGGGGCCCAGTTTCAGAATGAGAATGGTCAAAGCTTGCTCTAACAGTTAACAATCTTTGGCAGCGATGCTTTTTGGGGGCAAAAAATCTACACAAGGCCGGTCTAGGATACAAACAATTTCAATTCGATTCAATTATATTTTGTTCATAAAGCGCTTTTACCAATTGGGCATTTTCACAATAAAGTCGCTTTACAGAAATCCCGATATAGCTTTACATCTAGAGCCCTAACAAATAAAACAGAGACATATAGACCACCCATAGAACTGTCTACCTAAAAATAAAATCAGATTCCATTTGTACACAACATAGGCTACTAAAAACAACTTAGAAATTATTTTTTTTTTTTTACCAGTTTAAAAAAAATACAATGCAAAACAAGCACATCGCAGTCTAATATCTTGAATTTAACATAAGCTAGATGCTGACCATAACGAGTTTCATTGAATACCAGGGATATGCACTGTATCTTAAAATAGCCCATTGAAGTATGGACCATACAAACGTCTGTTTAAAGGTTATATGAGAAAAGGAAAATAAAACATTAATTTTTGTGCACGGCCAGCTACGGCCTACATAATATCCAGCTTATTGTTTTTCGTTTTATACACAGTAAATCATTTCTCTCTCTCTCTCTCTCTCTCTCTCTCTCTCTCTCTTTAACTTGGAATTGCATTTTCTTTCAGTAGGTAGGTTACAGGTTATGCATTAAATGTTGTTTTGTATGTCATTATGGAAAGCTGGTCAAATTAAATGCGGGCGACGTTTGTGCATACTGGTATTATATTTTCCTAACAGGTAATGACTTTTGGGAACAGCTCTACCTGTTGAGGTTCACTGGCGTTACTCCGCTTGTAGCTGTCAGGCCGATGCGACTCAGCGCCTGTACCGGAGTTCTCCAGACGCTCTCTATCGATTCCTCTAGTCCAGCTCTACAGCAGACACATATCCCATCCGACAGGAGTTACTCACCCGTACATAACGAGCTCAGTCCACGCAGCATATTCATTCATTGTGGTTTGAGCTATAGATAGCAATAGATAAGAATGCACAAGAGGTGGAGGGTGAATTTAAATTCGACATGTACTGTTTACATAATAAACTCATCTGCATGTGATGTATGTTTATCTGACGTTTCATACCTAGAAGTTGTGAAAAATAAACATTACACTCGATGACAATGCCTGTTTTACCTTACAGTGTGCCTTGATTTAATTAAATAGAGGAGACATATAGGCGCAAGGGCTAATTCAGTTTTATGGAAATATAGGGTGAGTAATCAGGTTCAATATTTTAAGTGAAGTGGTCTGTTGTGAGCATTAATTTAGCGTAAGTCTTGAGAAAGGGTTTTAGGACAGACCCCAAAACGGCCTAGTCAGGGGAAAAGATGGGTAAGTAGCAGATTTATGCAAATACCAGGATAATAAATCCTGAGCAGTCGACCTATGTATTCATCCATTACTATAGTCAACATAATATTATAACTAATAGCAACAGAGTAGTCATTAGTCTTTGCCTCATATGTAGTAGGTTATTTATCATGTTTGTTTTTAAAAATCATATATTGCATAAGTAATATGAAATCTGGAAACTTTTTTTTCACGTTCCTATAATCCCGTGTCCCTCTGGAACAATAATCACTGACATACTGGATGACGGTTCATGCCAGGGCCCGTAAATAAGTCAGGATAATTAGGCTACTATAGTGCAGCCTCAGAGACAAAGGCGTCGAGGTGTCCTAATCAACAAAAGTGACTTAATTTATTTTAATTTATTTTACTTATTTTCCAATTTTTTATTTCCATTTTTATTTCACTTTAGCCCTTACATAGCACATAACATAACGCATAAAAAGCAGTGCTACACATGAACCTCATCTACAAATCTACTGCTAGCAGTAGAAAAAAAGACGTGGAACTGAGCAGTGGAAATTGATGAGAATTTAAATAAACAGCTCAAAGAACAAAATCTTGATTACAAATTAAAGTTACGAAATACACGTGGGTATTACAAAATAGTGTCAGTCTCTTTACTAAGAATGCATAATTGTAATTTCGTGTGAAAACTAATACAAACAAAGAACTGCCACAGCCTTTTCCCTATTTTCCCCCCAGGTTAATATAATAATAACATAATTTTGCATATTGTACTGTACATGTTTCATCACGTTTGACCGATAGTAAACTACTCCTAAAACTACATCATATAAAGTTTATATAAAAATGTAAATCTTGTATTATAATAATAATAATAATAATAATAATAATAATAATAATAATAATAAGTATTATTATTGTTGTTTTTGTTATTATTATTATTTAATGGAATTGTATAAACATTTATGTTCATGTAACTTTACTATTAATGTATAATTAATTTGTTGTAAAATACTACAACGAGCTAATGAGCACATATTTTGAGTATTCATTCCTGAGAAATAATTTTGGAGAGTGTGTGTGGCGAGTAATAAGTTCTCTACACAGGCTCAGGGCCATTAGCAAATGCATACATTATCTTATTTGTGCGTTAAGCGGCGACTCACACACCTTGAACAGTGATGATTACACCACCTGCACCAAGAGCTGGCATTGACCTGCAAGCAAAAAAGTATTTTTTTGCAACCTTTAACTTAGTTATTAGAATGCAGGATATGTTACAAAAACTATACACTCTTAGAAAATGTAGAGCTCTTAAGGGTTCTTCAGTTGTCTCTCTGGGGGAACTCTTAAAGGTTCTAGAATCACAGCAAAATGTTCCCCTATCAATTTTTTAAAAATAATTTGTGTACCATTTGTAATATAACAGAGTAAATCTCTACTCACCATTATCAATAAATCAATAATGAATAATTTGTCTTAATTTTTTGGCCTAGTGCCTGACATAGTGACTTATGTTTAAAAGAAAGAATAAATCGATTAATGTGCATGAATTTAGTGCTGACAATACTAGATTATTTAATTATTTAATTATTATTTTCATTCCCTAATGTGATATTTAATGTAATATTTAACATATACAAATGTATAAAAAGTCAAAGTACCCTTATGACGTCATCAATTTCCGAGGCTTAATGACTGCCGATTTTTAAAATCTATTTTCAGATTTGCATAAAATTATAGTCTAATCTAAACTGAATGCTTTGCATTTCCATATGAATGACATGCTGTGCTGGAAAAATCCTAACAAAATTAGTCCTAGCTCCATAAACAAACCATTGTTCATATGATCAATCAAAATAGCAAATACAAACAGACTAGTTCATAGTTTGTATAGTTGGGAATTGTGACACATTTCAGATTTATTTGCTTATACAGTCTTAAAAAAATAATTAGTATTAAAGTATGACCAGCAAAGCTCAAGATTTATAATTGATTTCAAGCGTCCGGAGCGTGGTAAAGTGTGTGTGTGTGTGTGTGTGTGTGTGTGTGTGTGTGTGTGTGTGTCTGTGTGTGTGTGAGTGTGTGTGTGTGTGTGTGTGTGTGTGGCTTCAGAGAGTATGGGGTAAAGTTAGGAGGTAAAATAGGATATAAGAGGGTGTGTAATGGCTTTATTTCACATCACAAGGACAGGCGGGAATAGATACAGGTCAATCAGCATAGCTCTTACTATATCTAACCGTGTGGCTGATCTGTTCTCTCAGGGTATAAATGCAGATGCCGCGCATGTAGACCCATATACGAGTGATCACTGTATTGAAAAAATCGCCCCTTAAAACACACACAGACACACACACACACACACACACACACACACACACACACACACACACATATACACACACGCTATGGAGTTTGGCTAGGCAGAGGTGCACGAGAACTCGGAAGACGAGGGCCTACTGCTCCGGCCGTCTGGTTCCATTCAGCAGCGAATCCTCCAATGCCTTCATTAGAAGTAACGAGTTGACACAAGGTAAATCTAACATCGAGATGCCATTCTCTCGGTGCGCGGAGAAGCCTCATTAAATGTCGCTAACAAGCCGTGTAGATGCACTGATTGGACAGCTCCCGTATAATTCTGCAGCCCTAGCAGGATGCCCACTTAATGGGACAACATAAAAAAGACATGGTGATGGAGAACAAAACCTTCTCAGAACAATAAGGTGGACTTTGCCAAAACAGCTTAACGTTTGTTGTCAATAAGAACGGAAGTCTAAAACAGAATGACAAAAGCAAGTGTTAAAAGTATATGAATTGTATACTCTTAGAAAATCTTTAGTTGTTCCTCTGGGGAAACCCTTAAAGTGTCAGAAAGTGTTTGAAGTAGAACCTGAGTAGAAGTACAAGCTAAAGAACCCTAATTATACAATATACATTTAAAGAATCATCAATGAACACTTCCCCCCTAAAATCTAATAACATAATTCGATTTTAGGAGGAAACTGTGCTAATTATTTATTTGTTTTTTTTTTTGTTTTTTTTTGTTTTTTGTAAATGTGTAATAGGATGCTTCCTCGGAGCTATGTGACCTACTAAGAAAGCATGAAATATGCAATGCATACACAATTCAACCCTTTGCATTTGTGCTTCAGACTAGTTATAATATCTAGAATATAGTTAAGGTATTTTACGAAAGTTATAGGACATGTGCTGTATCAGCACTGTATGTACTCACATTAGTGCATGGTGCCTCATCGGATTGTCAAAAACCCCACATCACGTCTGTAGGTTACGGCTATGCAAAGGTCCTGGGCGATGCAAAACAGAGGAAGTTCAAAGCTTTCAACTAAGCAAATAAAAAGGGGGTAGTTGCGCCCCATCCCGACGGCCCCACAAAGCTGCAAGCTGCGTTTGCCCTTTCCGGATTTTTTTTTCGTAGTGGAGCGCATGCAGCGTATCCGCGGCGGAAGCTGAAAAGTAATAAGAAAATGCCATTTTGTTATCATGGGACGCCTCTTTAACCAGCTGAATCAAGTCCAGTGGACTGGATATAAACGCACACCTTTATTTTTTTATTTTATTTATTTATTTATTTGCGAAGCATATCGGTCAAATGCTTTATCTCCGAAACTTACGAGATGCAAAGATGATGTTCATACTCGGGTACGTGAGACAGACCACCGTCACCAGCGTCCACTGAGGAAGATCCGCGAAAGAAAACTTGCAACAATAGTCTGAAAACAGCATCACGGATTTCGCAGCTGCAAAGAAAGAAGAAAAAGAGAGAGACTAAGAGACGTGTGATGAATGGGAGAGAGAAAAAAAAAGCAGAGAAGAAGAAATGACGACAGGAAGAGGCGGCAAAACAAGTCAAAACAGATTAAATGCAAAAGCATAAATAGCCTACGTCTTATAGATCACGCGCTTCTCCGCGATTCCGCCGAGCAGAAAACGGATGACTGTTTCCACTATTGCTGTGTCCACGTAGCAGTTTCCGTCCAGATCAAACATGCAATGACCTACAAAAATCTACAAAAAAAAAAAAAAAAAAGAGTTTTAAACTAGAACCTGAACCAGTTGAAGGAGATACGCGCTCCTGAAATTCTTCTCCTAACTGCTCGCTCACACTGCTGTAGGTTTTAGCGGTGCACAAATCACCGTGCGCATGTCAACGTTAGGAAAGACTGGGGAACGCTTTTTAATGATATGATGAAAACCATGTTTAAATAGAGAGCTAAATGAGATGGATTGAAAATTCTTTACCTTATTTTCGGCTCTGCTAAGTCCAGTGGGTCATGCTGGGACGACACATGAAAGAAAGACATTAAGCATCTGGTTCTGTCATCGCAAAAAAAAGAAAAAAAAAAGCACAAAGTTATTGTTGTTAGTTAGTTAGAGTTAAGGCTTGAGAGCTGAAGTAATCTATTTCTTGAGTAAAGTCACGCGATGGAGTTTAACGGGTGCCCGTATTGTGCTGTGAGGCAGTGCGGAATTAAATAAACAAAGAGAGAGCTAATGGCTCGTCGGTATTGAGGAGCTAGTCCCCCCGCTGCTTATCGTAAAGACTACAGCAGTGGAAGCTCGGGGATAAACAGACAATTAGCCCAGGTGAATAAACTTGTTTGGGGGTGTTAATTACATGCTTAACGTAAACAAAGGGCCGTGTTAAATAAAGTGATTTAACAGGGGCTTATGCGCACCCCATTTCAGTCCTTATGTTTCGTCACCCCCTTGGTAATTTCCGTATTGCCTGCAAGCACAGATTTCCAAGTAATCTTTACAAAAAAAAACAACAAAAAAAAAAACAAACAAAAAAAAACAACAACAACGTAAAACTCAGTGGTCGTGTAAGGTGATCGGGTTAAACACCTGGAGACGCTAGCCTTTCAGGGTATTCGGCATGCAGGGGCCCTCTTCGAAATGCCGACCGGGCGAGTGGATTAGAGCAGGAATATGCGGTCAGCGTTTCAATACAGGTTATTTCCAGTCCAAGAAGCTTTCCAAAGCGACCAATTCAAGTGGTACTTGGAGTTGCTTCACTGAAGTTTCATATGACGGAGGAAGCAAACGAATGCGATATTGGAGAAAAGTAAAACAACAACACGACCTACCTTTTTCCTTTCCTTACCCAAATCTGACTAAATCTGTGTTATCTCACTGACAGATAAACAACAACTGGTCTGACAGGGAAATCAAATTGCCAGATTACTAAATGGCATTAAGCGTGGATATGATCTGTCATTAGATTCCTCCAAAATCTGTGATGGAATGCAAAAAGAAAAATTACTTGCATTCTTGAATTAGCTTTAAGCTTTATTTCATTTGGGCTAATAATAGACTCTTACAGTGGGGGTTAGTCAAGTGAACGCGAATTTCCATTGTATTTCCAGTTTAAAGGCAAAACTGGTGCTGCGGCTCACCCTGTAAAAAAAAGAAAAAGAAAGAAATATTAGCCTAATATGAAAGTGGAGTAAAGTAAATGAATATTTCGGCATTTTCAATGGAATATATTGAAAAATATTTGAATTAACGGTGTGCTTCGTATCAGTGTCATTGTACTTCTCGCCTGTTCACGCAAGGGGCAAGAGCATGGTGTTTTGCCTTTGCATAAAAAACTACACTGGAGCCAGCAGAGAGATGCTGAGCTAGCATCAGCAGCAACTGTATCTGCGTGGAAGACAGTCAAATCTGTGTCAGGAAGAAAAAAAACAACAACGTCCAAATTTACTTTTGTGGGCTTCAAGGAAAACAAATGTTAAGATTTATAGCTAGCAAACTTGAAAAATAACGCGTTCAGGAGAAAGCATTAAAATGAACTTGTCAGAAAACATGAAAAATCAAATAAGGACATTCATACCGATAGATGTATAGAGATTATGTTCATTTAGCCTATTGAGTGTTCGCGCACCGTGTTGTAGACTCCGTTTCAAGTCCTTCATTTAAATGTGTATTCCATGTGCACGACTGTCACCCCCCTCCTCCAACCAGCCGCCACCCCTGCCTTCTCTTTACTACATATCTTCTTTAGCTTTAACGAGTCTCGTTAAGATCGCAATAATATTCCACCCACTAATTGCTCATTCCATTCAACAAATAGGCTGAGCCTCGGCTTCTGCTTCAGGAGGGAGGGCGGTGTTCAGATCGGACTTCCTGATAACCCCCCCACACACCCCCCGCGCGAGCAGCACAAGTGGTGAAAGCCACTACGTACTGGCTAATGATTGGCACGCTTGACAGTGATTGGCAGGGCTGCCATGACAACCCCACAACGACACCAAGAAGACCAATAGAAAAGCGAAACAAAATATTTCAATGCTACACTCACGCGTGGATTTTTAGGGGGAGATATTATGAGGCTGGTGTCATTAGGCGATAGCTATTGAATCATTCAATCTTGCACTCGTCCGTTCCTCTTTTTTTTCTTTGCTAATTTTCTTTCTCTCTCAGGTCATTTCCATGGTTTTCAGATCTCCTTTAGAGCTCTATCCCTCCCATTTCTTCCTGCCCAACTTCGCTGATCGGCCCTTGCTCGTGGCGAGCAGCGCGCCCAGCGCCCGGTCTCCTGAAGACTTGTCCATGTTTCAGCTACCGACCCTCAACTTCTCCGCGGAGCAGGTGGCGAGCGTCTGTGAGACGCTTGAGGAAACCGGCGACATCGAGCGACTGGGTCGCTTTCTGTGGTCGCTGCCGGTGGCGCCGGGCGCATGCGAGGCCATTAACAAACACGAGTCGATCCTGCGCGCCCGTGCTGTTGTAGCCTTCCACACGGGTAACTTCCGCGACCTCTATCATATACTGGAAAATCACAAGTTCACCAAGGACTCGCACGGAAAGCTGCAGGCCATGTGGCTCGAGGCTCACTACCAGGAGGCCGAGAAGCTGCGGGGGCGCCCGCTCGGACCCGTCGACAAGTATAGAGTACGCAAGAAGTTTCCGCTGCCCAGAACCATCTGGGACGGCGAACAGAAGACGCACTGTTTCAAGGAACGGACGCGCAGTCTGTTGCGGGAGTGGTACCTGCAGGACCCGTATCCCAACCCGAGCAAGAAACGGGAACTGGCGCAGGCCACTGGACTCACTCCTACACAGGTCGGAAACTGGTTTAAAAACCGGAGGCAAAGAGACAGAGCAGCGGCAGCAAAAAACAGGTACCCTTCGTTTCTATGTCTTAGGTACGTTTGGAGTGACAACATGTGAAAGTTTCAGTTTCATTTCACTGCGAAATAAAGCGGTATTAATGGCCTGTATTTATAAAGCAGTCATCTTGCAGTAAGCAAGCAGGCTGGACATTTAGCAGTTGAAGCTCAGCGCTGTGTTAAAAGATACAAAAGCTAGAGAGTGCTACAATAATTTAGGATTTGTGTTAATTATTATAAAAAGTGACAGCCAGATAATAGAAATAAATATGTTGTAATTTTAAAATAAATAAACCAATGAATACATATTAGTGCTAACAAAAATGATGTAGTAAATGTAGTAAATGGTTTGTTTCGTATAGAAGATTTTTGTTCAAGAATTAGAACAATATTTTCTCACAAAAATACATATATTTACACTTAGCTATAATTGTATAAACAATTATAGAATCCCCTTTACAGTTGTTTGTTGGCTAACATGTCTGTAGCCTAATATATATATATATATATATATATATATATATATATATATATATATATATATATATATATATATATAATGTTTGTATGTGTGTGTGTGTGTGTGTGTGTGTGTGTGTGTGTATATATATATATATATATATATATATATATATATATATATATATATATATATATATGCTATTAGGAGGCATTTTATATTTTATATTTTATATATATATATATATATATATATATATATATATATATATATATATATATATATATATATATATATATATAAATACAGCCCTTAAATATAATCTTATTAAAAGGTCATTATTTAATAGCCGATAGTCGTCGCAACAATACCTTAAATATGATTAGCATTTTCATGTCATGCTGTCTGCTCTAACGAATTATATGTATATAGTTTTACTTCTGACATAGTGGTTTACTTAGATTGTGTGACTCAACAGCATATATATAAATAAAAATATTTTGTAAACACATTTACAGAGAACAAGGTCAGTTATACCTGGCAAAACAAATATATTTTGTTCAGACATTTCGCATTGTCAGTCATAATCACAGTTATTATTAAGAAAGTGTATATTGTATAACATTTTCACCTGCGCTTAATATATAATGAATCCTTTTTGATATATATATATATATATATATATTTGACAAGCAGGGAAACACCATATCTACAGCACACTTTTGGAAAACCAAAACAAGAAATGCATTCTTTTTTTTGTTTTTATTGTTTTTGGTGCTTTTGTGTGAATCTCAGTGCTATTTGCTTACGGCTGTGTAACAGCTATTTGCTAAACAAACATTGTTAAACAGGACAGCTTCTGTTTAAACATTTATATCTAAATTCACGTGTAGAATGACTAGGTCAAGACGCAAATATATTTTGTTAGGAATATATAAACCAGATGCGATTTATAAGCAGTGATCAAATATAGGATTTTTGTTTTTGTTAGCAAGATGAGTTTAAATTGGATTTGTTTTAACCAAAATGAAAGAAGAAGAAAGCTAAAGGTTTGGTATTGATCAGTTAAAGGCAACAGTGTGTTTAGGCGATGTCGGGCTAATCTGGGCTAATATTAGTGTGCTTCTAGTCTGCTCAACTAAGTGTAGCTGCTGTAGGCCTGTGTTTCAAACTTGGTTAAAGAATCCAATCAGTTTGAACGGGTGTTCAAGCTACAAATTATAGGTACCCATACACAGATATTGAACTTGGCTTTTAGTTAATAATTATGAACAAATATTTCATACATAGGTGAGATCTCATTCTTTCTCTTTTCCCCGTCTAGGCTCCAGCACCAAGCCATAGGACAGAACGGCATGCGCTCTCTATCTGAATGCACTCCGCATAGCTCGGCTGAGTCGCCGTGTACCGCCGCCAGTCCCACCACCAGCGTATCGAGCGCGACGGAGCGCGCCGACATGGCCACGTCCATCCTCTCTGTAACGTCCAGTGACTCCGAATGCGACGTATGATACGCAAATAAAAGAGAGAGAAATATTTGCAGGGAATATGGACCTGAATAAACATTATGAAATGTCGGGGAAAACAAAAAGGACCATAATTATTCAGAGAGAGAGAAAAAAAGAAAACAAAAATATAAAAGCACGTCTTTTTTCCCCCAAGCGCTTTCAACGGGACCCACGCCTTTCCCCTACCCCCACCACTTGCATGAAATATCTATAGCTTTTTTTTTTTTTTTTTTTTTTTTATACTCAGGAAATAACCTTTCACTCGATGTTTTCTGCCAGGATGATCGAGAAGAGGGAATTTCCAGAATCCGGTGTTCATCGTCTTTTATATTTTTATTTTATTTTTTTAAATTATTATTATTTTTAATTCGAGTGGTAATGCACAGCGCAGCCAGGATGCAATCCTTCTTCTTTTAGTTTCATCAGACAATCATTTGAGTCGTAAGCACCTTTTTTTTCACTGCTGTCACTGCCTGTGTGGGGTACTGGTCAAATGTGGAACTGTATCAGATTTTTTATTTTTATTTCGAGATTTTATATTGAATTATGCCTATATCCTAAATAATGCGATCATTCTCCCAGTTTGTAATATATGTGTAGAAATATGGCTGTATATAATATTGCTCTACGTCTCCGTTGTCTTTTCTATTCCTGGTTACTTTTCTTGAATTGGTGTTCATAACTATTTGTCAGAACGTAATTATTAAGCGCTCTAGACGTTTTGTTTCTCTGTTTTAATACATTGAGTACAATGGTTTCAGTCGAGATTTATGCAAAAGAAGAGTAACAACGAAGATGTGGAATATAATCGACTGTTCAAAGGAAATTTTCATGTTTAACCTCGAGCGCTTAATTATTCAATGTTACTTTCTTGCGTGTTTATGTTAATGTATAAATTTCTAAGCTAAAATACAGTATTCCATTTTATAATTCTGAATTAAGTTTCTGATTTCCTTGCCTGTCAGGGCCAGGCACAGTGACATAACATTCACTTCCCAAGTTTCAAAGACGTTCGTTGTTATTAATTGAAAAAGCCTTTATAGGTTGCATGTCTTCCACTAACATCTACATTCTGGACGAAAGAATTCATATGGATGTCTATGAAATACTAACCGGGAAGCTTTTAGGATACGAAAACTCGCTCTCCTTTTGCCCATAGTCACTAATGAATACAAAAATTAAGTAAACGCACCATTAAATGGACTAATTATGAAGGACTCCTCCTCTGGCCCAATCTCCTATTGTGGCCACAGTGAAAGGGCTTTTCATCCAAAAGCGAGAAGCAGTAAGGGGAGAAAAGTGTTCCTCGGGCCCAATTCACCCTATCAGCCCATTCACACCTCATATCATCCACGAAGAAAACTTGTTATAAAGGTTTTATTTGGATAGAGGGATACAGTTGGCTTATCTTAAAAACAGTTAAAACATTATAGAAGGAAACACACACACACACACACACACACACACACACACACACACACACACACACCAAAAAGCTTCTCTCTGCAACAAAACGTCAAACAATATCTACACATCTCAGCATAACCTGTCTTCTCTTACAATTTTCCAACGGTCATTTCCTCGCACATTCTTTTCATTTGTACCTATTGTTTCTTGTCAGTGGATAGTTTGACAAAAATGTTAAGGCTGTGCTGTAAATGTGAACAGGCAACCAAATGTCACTTTATTTACTTTCCACAAACACCTGACCATTGCTATCTCTGCTATTAGTCCAAACATTTGCGCTGAATGCAAAAGGAGATGAATTTACAGCAGCACGTGAATTATTTACAAAAAAAAAAACACACGCGTTTTAATCTCTAGCATGAGAGTGAGTGAATCAGTGAGTGAGAACGACTTGCCATTCTCGGAAAACGTTAATACCTTGACCCCATAAGATTAAATTAAAGTAATTGGGCAATATTATTATTATTATTATTATTATTATTATTATTATTATTAATAATAACAACTTTTTTAAATTATTAACAATTGACTCTACTTGGGAAGAAACATCGGATGGCGAGAGTGTTTTAACATTTTCCCATCCATCCATTCATTCATTCATTCATTCATTCATTCAATTGACCTGTGGAGCATTTCTATATTATTAGCCGTCCTACACGCAAACAAAGATAACCTATGAAAGGCGCACATGAAAAATTAGCTTGGTTTGTCCCACACTTTTCATGGTAATTAGTTGACATGTGAAAGTCTAGTAGTTATTTTTTCTATTGGGAAAGATGTACAATAGACTGCCTTTTTTCAGCACACAGACAGCAGAAACATTAAACGATTAGAGTAATTTGTCTCATGTCAGCATGAGTAATTTCATATTTTAGGGACTGCTATGTATAGTCATGCGTAAGGCTCACGGAGAAGACTTTGATTAAAAACTCCTGGCTGCTGTTTGAGCTCGGGGTTACATTTAAGCCTGTAACACGAATATGAGACAAGTGCAATAACAATAGACTACCATGCTTTTGTCCCACCCAAGGGCTGGGTTTGTCTGTAGGCATATAGTTAATAATAATTCGTGTGGCAAAAAAGCGTGCAGAATAGAGTATTTCTCCTGTTCCCATAACCTCACTAGCACAGAGACAAACGAGCCCAACCGGGCTGCAGGCTGCAGTAAGAAAAGATCGCACTGCCCTGTTTTTTCCCCCTCTAAATTCGTCGGTTAAGTGAACACAACTTTTCTATTCGTGTGTATTCATGCAGTTCTCAATGAGCCACAGTTCCCCCTGACCCGGATTGAACGCGCGGAGATAAGATGCAGGACAGTCAGAACTCTGGCAAGGAGGAAAAAAAACCTCACCTCAGTCCCCTCTTTCTAGTACAAGCTTCCAGAAGGAAGATATTTGTGCACCTAGAGGTGTCAGGTTGTAAAGACTGTGTTTAATGAATTGCGCATGTAACAGAGACTGTAAAAGGTAGCCTATCTCTTCCAAAAGACATTTGTTAACCATTCAAAAGGTCAACATTTTTGAAACTTCGAAGTAAGATTGTCGGATGGATCTTTAAACGCAATAAACAAACAAACAAACAAACAAACAAACAAATAAATAAATGACTTATGGTTAATAAATACACGTATAATAATAAACAAATAATAGATTAATATAGCATAAAAAGTTTGTTACATTTATTTAATTATTAGTTTGTTACATTTATTTATGTAGTAAGATGAACGAACTTGAAAATACTTTTTTCACATTTTCCATTCTATTTGAATTTATTATTAACTAGCCTACAGGCAAATTTGGAGTTTGTTCAGCTACTCCAAAATATTTTTGGCAGTCTCCTAAAA